>NC_140175.1:13897788-13910288 GCF_963971535.1 Notolepis coatsorum
AGAGAGAGAGAGAGAGAGAGAGAGAGAGAGAGAGAGAGAGAGAGAGAGAGAGAGAGAGACAGAGATAGAGAGAGTCACAGAGAGAGAGAGAGCCTGGTCATGCGTTTGGTAAATCAGTCTGTATCCCCATTAATAAATCAATTGTTCTACTACCTCTTTTAATGGGGGGACGTATCTATCCATCCATCCATCCATCCGGTCTATCTCTCCATCAATCATTCCATCCTCTTTTAGCCATTTTCAGGATGGGTGCTGCTGTTGTATTGATTGGATTGGGAACACATGGGGGTTCTCGTACCACACACACACACACCACACACACGCACACACACACACACACACACACACACACCACACACACACACACACCACACACACACACCACACCCACACACACACACACACACACACACACACACCACACACACACACACACACCACACACACACACACACCACACCCACACACACACACACACCACACACACACACACACCACACACACACACACCACACACACACACACACACACGCACGCACGCATACGCACGCACACACACACACACACACACCACACACACACACACACACACACGCATGCACACACACACATTTAGTCATTTAGCTGAACGCTTTTATCCAAAGCGACTTACAAGTTCTGTACAACAAGTCATCAGGAAGGGCACAACTCTATCAGCTGAGTAACAATGTTCATCAAAGTGTTGAGTGCTACAGTGTAGGTTAGTTTATTAGGACAAGTGCATGTAAGGTTAGTTAGGGTTAGATCTTTTGTTGTTGTTTTTTTATTATTTTTTTTATTACAAATATTGGTTGAAAGCGGTTAGGTGGCGTAGCGGAGAATGCGTTCGTCACCAGCCCCGGAGCTGTGAGCTGGATTCGCCTGTTCGAATCCAGCTCACAACTCCGGGGTTGTCACCAGCTTGGCTGGCCGTTCACACTAATACAATTGGCTGTATTAGAGGGTGGGAGAAGCTGGCGGGGTGGGTCCGGGTCGTTGTAAACAGCGACTCCTACAGTTCGGTCGGGGCACCTGCTAAGCGTGGATAGGACCTGAGTGGGATAGTGTGATCCTCCCACACGCTACGCCCTCTCAATGAGAATCCGCGCTGCCAGGTGAAAAGAAGCGGTTGATTGGCTGGACGTGTGTCGGAGGAAGCACGTGGTAGCCTCCACTCTCCCAGATGATCTGACTGTGGGGGGTAAGTGCGCAGCGACCAGGAAGGGATTGGGAATTGGCATACGACTAACATTGGGATGGGAGAAAATCGAGAAAAAAAAAAAAAGAAAAAAAAATTGGTTGAAGACTGACCACGTTTGGCCAAAACGTCCTGTCCATAAAAGGCAATCAAACATGGAACAGTCTCTCCATTTCCATAAGGGAAAGCCCCACCCTTGCTTCTTTTAGAGGGCAACTAAAAAAATCAGTCATGTGAACACATGTGACATGCTGTTATGTATTTGTAAAAAATAATTTACTGTTTTTATGTGTCCTGTTTTTATGTTTGGGGACAACGGACGGAAATTAGCCTCGTGCTAAATCCGGCAATTTTTACACTCCACAGTGTTCATTAATTTGTATTGTCTCGTCCAAATAAACAAATTAAATTAAATTAAAGTAGGTTAGTTTATTAGGACAAGTGCATGACAGTAAGGTTAGTTAGGGTTAGATTTTTTTAAGATTTATTTTAGCATTTTTACAGCTTTTATGGTCAGACATGACCGACAGAGGAGAGGGAGAACGGGAGGAGATGTGGGGGAGGACATGACCGACAGAGGAGAGGGAGAAGGGGAGAAGATGTGGGGGAGGACATGACCGACAGAGGAGAGGGAGAACGGGAGAAGATGTGGGGGAGGACATGACCGACAGAGGAGAGGGAGAACGGGAGGAGATGTGGGGGAGGACATGACCGACAGAGGAGAGAGAGGGAGAACGGGAGAAGATGTGGGGGAGGACATGACCGACAGAGGAGAGGGAGAACGGGAGGAGATGTGGGGGAGGAGGACATGACCGACAGAGGAGAGGGAGAACGGGAGAAGATGTGGGGGAGGACATGACCGACAGAGGAGAGGGAGAACGGGAGGAGATGTGGGGAGGACATGACCGACAGAGGAGAGGGAGAACGGGAGGAGATGTGGGGGAGGAGGACATGACCGACAGAGGAGAGGGAGAACGGGAGAAGATGTGGGGGAGGACATGACCGACAGAGGAGAGGGAGAACGGGAGAAGATGTGGGGGAGGACATGACCGACAGAGGAGAGGGAGAACGGGAGAAGATGTGGGGGAGGACATGACCGACAGAGGAGAGGGAGAACGGGAGAAGATGTGGGGGAGGAGGACATGACCGACAGAGGAGAGGGAGAACGGGAGAAGATGTGGGGGAGGAGGACATGACCGACAGAGGAGAGGGAGAACGGGAGAAGATGTGGGGGAGGACATGATCGACAGAGGAGAGGGAGAACGGGAGAAGATGTGGGGGAGGACATGACCGACAGAGGAGAGGGAGAAGGGGAGGAGATGTGGGGGAGGACATGACCGACAGAGGAGAGGGAGAACGGGAGAAGATGAGGAGGAGGACATGACCGACAGAGGAGAGGGAGAACGGGAGAAGATGTGGGGGAGGACATGACCGACAGAGGAGAGGGAGAAGGGGAGAAGATGTGGGGGAGGAGGACATGACCGACAGAGGAGAGGGAGAACGGGAGAAGATGTGGGGGAGGACATGATCGACAGAGGAGAGGGAGAACGGGAGAAGATGAGGAGGAGGACATGACCGACAGAGGAGAGGGAGAACGGGAGAAGATGAGGAGGAGGACATGACCGACAGAGGAGAGGGAGAAGGGGAGAAGATGTGGGGGAGGACATGACCGACAGAGGAGAGGGAGAAGGGGAGAAGATGTGGGGGAGGAGGACATGACCGACAGAGGAGAGGGAGAACGGGAGAAGATGTGGGGGAGGACATGATCGACAGAGGAGAGGGAGAACGGGAGAAGATGTGGGGGAGGACATGATCGACAGAGGAGAGGGAGACGGGGAGGAGATGTGGGGGAGGACATGACCGACAGAGGAGAGGGAGAAGGGGAGAAGATGTGGGGGAGGACATGACCGACAGAGGAGAGGGAGAACGGGAGAAGATGTGGGGGAGGACATGACCGACAGAGGAGAGGGAGAACGGGAGAAGATGTGGGGGAGGACATGACCGACAGAGGAGAGGGAGAACAGGAGAAGATGTGGGGAGGACATGACCGACAGAGGAGAGGGAGAAGGGGAGAAGATGTGGGGGAGGACATGACCGACAGAGGAGAGGGAGAACGGGAGAAGATGTGGGGGAGGACATGACCGACAGAGGAGAGGGAGAACGGGAGAGGATGTGGGGGAGGACATGACCGACAGAGGAGAGGGAGAACAGGAGGAGATGTGGGGGAGGACATGACCGACAGAGGAGAGGGAGAACGGGAGAAGATGTGGGGGAGGACATGACCGACAGAGGAGAGGGAGAACGGGAGAAGATGTGGGGGAGGAGGACATGACCGACAGAGGAGAGGGAGAACGGGAGGAGATGTGGGGGAGGACATGACCGACAGAGGAGAGGGAGAAGGGGAGAAGATGTGGGGGAGGACATGACCGACAGAGGAGAGGGAGAAGGGGAGAAGATGTGGGGGGAGGACATGACCGACAGAGGAGAGGGAGAAGGGGAGAAGATGTGGGGGGGAGGACATGACCGACAGAGGAGAGGGAGAAGGGGAGGAGATGTGGGGGAGGACATGACCGACAGAGGAGAGGGAGAAGGGGAGGAGATGTGGGGGAGGAGGACATGACCGACAGAGGAGAGGGAGAACGGGAGAAGATGTGGGGGAGGACATGACCGACAGAGGAGAGGGAGAACGGGAGAAGATGTGGGGGAGGAGGACATGACCGACAGAGGAGAGGGAGAACGGGAGAAGATGTGGGGGAGGAGGACATGACCGACAGAGGAGAGGGAGAACGGGAGGAGATGTGGGGGAGGACATGACCGACAGAGGAGAGGGAGAAGGGGAGAAGATGTGGGGGAGGACATGACCGACAGAGGAGAGGGAGAAGGGGAGAAGATGTGGGGGAGGACATGACCGACAGAGGAGAGGGAGAACGGGAGGAGATGTGGGGAGGACATGACCGACAGAGGAGAGGGAGAACGGGAGGAGATGTGGGGGAGGAGGACATGACCGACAGAGGAGAGGGAGAACGGGAGAAGATGTGGGGAGGACATGACCGACAGAGGAGAGGGAGAACGGGAGGAGATGTGGGGGAGGACATGACCGACAGAGGAGAGGGAGAACGGGAGAAGATGTGGGGAGGACATGACCGACAGAGGAGAGGGAGAACGGGAGAAGATGTGGGGGAGGACATGACCGACAGAGGAGAGGGAGAACGGGAGAAGATGTGGAGGAGGAGGACATGACCGACAGAGGAGAGGGAGAAGGGGAGGAGATGTGGGGGAGGAGGACATGACCGACAGAGGAGAGGGAGAACGGGAGAAGATGTGGGGGAGGACATGACCGACAGAGGAGAGGGAGAACAGGAGGAGATGTGGGGAGGACATGACCGACAGAGGAGAGGGAGAACGGGAGGAGATGTGGGGGAGGACATGACCGACAGAGGAGAGGGAGAACGGGAGAAGATGTGGGGGAGGACATGACCGACAGAGGAGAGGGAGAACGGGAGAGGACATGACCGACAGAGGAGAGGGAGAACGGGAGAAGATGTGGGGGAGGAGGACATGACCGACAGAGGAGAGGGAGAACGGGAGGAGATGTGGGGAGGAGGACATGACCGACAGAGGAGAGGGAGAAGGGGAGGAGATGTGGGGGAGGAGGACATGAGCGACAGAGGAGAGGGAGAACGGGAGAAGATGTGGGGGAGGAGGACATGACCGACAGAGAAGAGGGAGAACGGGAGGAGATGTGGGGGAGGAGGACATGACCGACAGAGGAGGAGAGGGAGAAGATGTGGGGGGGAGGACATGACCGACAGAGGAGAGGGAGAAGGGGAGGAGATGTGGGGGAGGACATGACCGACAGAGGAGAGGGAGAACGGGAGGAGATGTGGGGGAGGACATGACCGACAGAGGAGAGGGAGAACGGGAGGAGATGTGGGGGAGGACATGACCGACAGAGGAGAGGGAGAACGGGAGAAGATGTGGGGGAGGAGGACATGACCGACAGAGGAGAGGGAGAACGGGAGAAGATGTGGGGGAGGACATGACCGACAGAGGAGAGGGAGAACGGGAGAAGATGTGGGGGAGGACATGACCGACAGAGGAGAGGGAGAACGGGAGAAGATGTGGGGGAGGACATGACCGACAGAGGAGAGGGAGAAGGGGAGGAGATGTGGGGAGGACATGACCGACAGAGGAGAGGGAGAACGGGAGGAGATGTGGGGGAGGACATGACCGACAGAGGAGAGAGAGAACGGGAGAAGATGTGGGGGAGGAGGACATGACCGACAGAGGAGAGGGAGAAGGGGAGAAGATGTGGGGAGGACATGACCGACAGAGGAGAGGGAGAACGGGAGA
This sequence comes from Notolepis coatsorum, assembly GCF_963971535.1. Lineage (NCBI taxonomy): Eukaryota > Metazoa > Chordata > Actinopteri > Aulopiformes > Paralepididae > Notolepis > Notolepis coatsorum. Next base: position 13,903,358 of record NC_140175.1, read on the forward strand.
AGATGTGGGGGAGGAGGACATGACCGACAGAGGAGAGGGAGAACGGGAGAAGATGTGGGGGAGGACATGACCGACAGAGGAGAGGGAGAAGGGGAGAAGATGTGGGGGAGGAGGACACTACCGACAGAGGAGAGGGAGAAGGGGAGAAGATGTGGGGGAGGAGGACATGACCGACAGAGGAGAGGGAGAAGGGGAGAAGATGTGGGGGAGGAGGACATGACCGACAGAGGAGAGGGAGAACGGGAGGAGATGTGGGGGAGGACATGACCGACAGAGGAGAGGGAGAACGGGAGAAGATGTGGGGGAGGACATGACCGACAGAGGAGAGGGAGAACGGGAGAAGATGTGGGGGAGGAGGACATGACCGACAGAGGAGAGGGAGAAGGGGAGAAGATGTGGGGGAGGACATGACCGACAGAGGAGAGGGAGAAGGGGAGGAGATGTGGGGGAGGACATGACCGACAGAGGAGAGGGAGAACGGGAGAAGATGTGGGGAGGACATGACCGACAGAGGAGAGGGAGAACGGGAGAAGATGTGGGGGAGGACATGACCGACAGAGGAGAGGGAGAACGGGAGAAGATGTGGGGGAGGACATGACCGACAGAGGAGAGGGAGAACGGGAGAAGATGTGGGGAGGAGGACATGACCGACAGAGGAGAGGGAGAACGGGAGAAGATGTGGGGGAGGAGGACATGCGGTAAATACGCGGGTAGGTCTGCGAGGCACTATGCGGTGTGCGCCACTGGGGGCGCCCCATTTAGGGTTAGATCTTATTTTATTTTATTTAAATGTTTTTCATTTCAGATAATGGTTGAAGAAGTGCGTCTTTACACACACACACACACACACACACACACACACACACACACACACACACACACACACAGACACACACACACACACACACACACACACACACACACACACACACACACACACAGCGCGTCCTGACTCTGTGCCGTGTGTTCTCAGACGAGGACGGCCTGGGCATCAGCATCATAGGGATGGGCGTGGGCGCCGACGCCGGCCTGGAGAAGCTGGGCATCTTCGTGAAGACCGTCATCGAGGGCGGCGCCGCGGAGCGGGACGACAGGTGAGAGCAGCTCTCTGATTGGAGCACACGGTGGGGGGCGGGGCCGGCCGCCGAGAGGGACGACGGGTGAGAGCAGCTCTCTGATTGGAGCACACGGTGGGGGTGGGAGGAGCTAGAGTTCACAGTCCAGATGAGTGTGTGTGTGTGTGTGTGTGTGTGTGTGTGTGTGTGTGTGTGTGTGTGTGTGTGTGTGTGTGTGTTACGACCCTGGCTCAAAGGCACGCAACCTATGTGCAAAACCGACACCAAAACCTGTGTATTAACTCAAGGTGCTACTATATTAAGGAATTACTAGTGTAAGCTAAAGGCTAAGGACTGGAAGAATGTGACAGCTCTCCCTCTAAGCACCGACTCTGCATGTGTGTTACTAGGCCTGGCTTTAAAGCTCCCAGCAGGTAACCAATCAGCACTAATTGGCTAATTGGCAGCCCTCACCTGCATGCCCCGTGACACAGGAGTAATCAGGCCTGCCTGCACAGTGACACAGGAGTGATCAGCTCCTGGTACATAACAGTGTGTGTGTGTGTGTGTGCGCGTGCAAATGTGCATGTGTTCACTTCTGCTTGTGTCAGTTTGTCTGCTTAAAAGATAAATGAGAGAGAGAGAGAGTGAGAGAGAGAGAGAGAGAGAGAGAGAGAGTGAGAGAGAGAGATAGGCATGTGCTTCTCTACTGTGTGTGTGTGTGCGTGTGTGTGTGTGTGTGTGTGTGTGTGTGTGTGTGTGTGTGTGTGTGTGTGTGTGTGTGTGTGTGTGTGTGTGTGTGTGTGTGTGTGTGTGTGTGTGTGTGTGTGTGCGTGTGTGTGTGCGTGCGTGGGTGTGTGCGTGTGTGTGTGTGCGTGTGTGTGTGTGTGTGTGTGTGTGTGTGCGTGCATGACTGCGTGGGTGGCAACGTGGGAACAATGCTCAGTAAGCACTCAGCCCAGAGGAGCGGAGGAGATGACAGGCTGACAGGTGACCTCCAGGTACACAGAGTACCAACAGACAGTAACAATGTTTTTTCTCCCACATATACAACACAATACAGTAGTAATAATAATAATAATAATAATAATACACAGGAGGACATCACAAGACAGTACTTCAACAATAACAATAACAAACGAAAAATAACAAGAATAACACGATAATAATTTATTTAAGTTAAATCAAATGACATGAATCAGTAAACAATATAAGAATATAATGAACTCTGGTCACGCGCATATGGGCGAGTAGGCAGTGTAAAAAGGTCAAGGTGCGAGATGAGGGGTGAGGTGCTGCTGTACGTCGAGGTGGGCACACCAAGGGGTCTGCTGTACGTGGAGGTGGGCACACCAAGGAGTCTGCTGTACGTCGAGGGTGGGCACACCAAGGAGTCTGCTGTACGTCGAGGGTGGGCACACCAAGGAGTCTGCTGTACGTCGAGGGTGGGCACACCAAGGAGTCTGCTGTACGTCGAGGTGGGCACACCAAGGAGTCTGCTGTACGTCGAGGGTGGGCACACCAAGGAGTCTGCTGTACGTCGAGGTGGGCACACCAAGGAGTCTGCTGGCTGAACGAGTTCTCTTCCAGAGTGTGTTCCTGTTGGTGACTGTAAGCATATGGAAAGAACAGATGGCTAGGGCTGTCCCCGACTAAGGATTTGGATGGTCGACTATGATTGGCCAAAATTTGCCGTTAGTCGACTATTGGTCGACTAAAAAAAAAATAAATAAAAAAATGTTGTATCATTCCATTTGGTGCTTAATGTCTGAAGGAGTCGACTGAAGGCTTCCTGTCCTCTGTGGGGGCTGTGGTGGGTGCTTAATGTCTGAAGGAGTCCACTGAAGGCTTCTTGTCCTCTGCAAAAGCATGCAATTGGTCCACTGATGGATACATCTTGATATGTGTCTAGTCTAGTGTGTTCATTAGATGGTGAAATCCTCTTTCAGTGCCTCTGTGCCTGTTTTCTTAGGCAGTTAGCCTCTGGTATGCGTTATGTTAGCGTTAGCCACGCTTCTAGGCCTCGTTTATTTTGGAAAGAATGATAAAAAAAAATAAAAATAAAAAATAAAGTATAAATATTTTTTATTTTTTTTTATTATATTCGACTAAGAGGTTGGCCAGTCGACTACGGCTCCTTTCGACCGACTAATCGACTAATAGGGGTCAGCCCAGCACCATATAGAGAACAGTGGCGGCTGCTGACCAAATTTCTTGGTGAAGCACAAAATTATTATATTATATTATATATTAAATTATATTTTTTAAACATCCCCAACGCTGCAACACCACCACTCCTCCCAGGTGTCAGGATCCTCATTCGCTTCCATTCATTTTGGGGACCATGTTTAAATATCATACTTCTGAAGTATAAACAAACTATACTGCTGTGACGATTTACAATAAAACAGACCATTCTGAGTCAATGGTATGCAAAACTGTACATTGGAATATCTTAACATGTATTTACCACCTTCCTCTGCACGAGGCCACAGATGGGTTTTATGTAACACAAGGACAATGAATGAATGAATGAATGAATGAATGAATGAATGAATGAATGAATGAATGAATGAATGAATGAATGAATGAATGAATGAAAACTTTATTTAACAGATTGCAGAATGGGTACAATACAGTACAGCTCAATACATACAATTGTTAAGGGGATGCAGACCGGAGAAAGACTTTCGTCTTGTTTACATCAGGGTCCCCCATTTTCAATTCATACCTAAGAGAGGAGAGGAGAGGAGAGGGAGAGGAGAGGAGAGGAGAGGAGAGGAGAGGAGAGGAGAGGAGAGGAGAGGAGAGGAGAGGAGAGGAGAGGAGAGGAGAGGAGAGGAGAGGAGAGGAGTGTTGGGGACATAAGATCCCAATGCATTGTCCTGTGGGATTATGCCCCCCCCCCCTCCCCGCAGCGATATTAATATTTTATTAGAAACGCAAGCAAGGCTTGCCGCGGGCGACTCATGTGGTCCTTGGGGGCTACCTGGTGCCCGCGGGAACCGTGTTGGTGTATTACACACGCAAGGCCACAGCGGGCCAATGAATTCATAATCACTGTAAAATATATATATATATTTTAAATCCACTCACCACACAACAGCCAAAGCAGTGACGATCTCATCTTCCATTGAATATTGCAGCTTCTCCATCGTGATAAGTCCGACTCGAGTCGAGACACGTTCTTTTATCCCATGGAAAGTGTAAACAATTCCGGTATTTTGAGCTCATGGGAGGTTCGGGGGGGAAGGCAGCGCATTCATTTGATTCCCTCGCGCTCTCGTCCCCCCGCTCCCCTCCTCTTCACGAGCTCCATGTAACGCGGAAGTGCAGTGGTCTATGCCATGTCGCGCAGCTCCTCTCTGATTGAGTCTCAGACCGCTGAAGGCTGTCAATCATTCAACCCGCGTTCGTGAGTAGCGTGCGCAAAGTTGCACGGGCGGGGCTTAGATGACTCAAATAGCCTATTTTGATTGGATAATAGAATAAAAAGATCAACCCATGCAGGGAAAGTTGGACTTGAGTGATTGACAGCTCGCATTACTGCAGTTATGTGAGCACTGCAGGCCTGATAAGAGAGCTCAGAGAGCTTGGCCATTAAAAAAAAAAAAATAACTGGCATTTTTTTTACAGATGAAAACATGTCCAAAAAAAGAAATTATAATAATAATAAAAAAAAATATATATATATATGTAAATTACTAATAATTATGAGTGAATTTGTGTTTCACGTGTTGTCATGGAATAACCTCCACTGAGAGAGAAGAACTGACTCAATGATGCTACGGTATGACATAAAGATTGTGTGTGTGTGTGTGTGTGTGTGTGTGTGTGTGTGTGTGTGTGTGTGTGTGTGTGTGTGTGTGTGTGTGTGTGTGTGTGTGTGTGTGTGTGTGTGTGTGTCTGTATGCATAGCATGCTGCGTGTCAGACAGACAGTGGGAGATGAGAGACCTACAGTAGGAAATAGAAGAGTCATCAACACAGCTATACATGGGGTGCCAGGGTGCATTTGCCGAATGTCTCCTCCCCCCATATCTTCTCCCATCCATCCTCTCTGTCTGTCCAATAAAGCAATAAAATGCCCAGAAAAGTGACAAAAAAACAACAACACAGCTATACATTTCAATACTATGATCCCTATGACTTGCTGTCCTGGAGTGCTGACCGGAGTGTCGGACATCCCGTGATGAAGGCCGGGAGGTTGCGACCCCCTCTGCATGCCCCCCTGTCTCCGGAGGTCTCGTAGTGGTGACCGGAGTGCCGGACGTCCCGCGATGATGTCGGGGAGTTCGCGACCCTCTCTGCACCGCCCCCTATATCCCTGTCTCCGACTGTCCCTGAGCAATGACCGGAGTGTTGAATGTCCCGTGACTAAGACGGGGAGGACGTGACCCTCTTTGCGCCGCCCCTGTGCCTCAAATAGATCCGCTATCAGCTCTATCTTTAATCTTTCAAAATGTTCAGTTGCTATCGCTATTTGCTTTATCTTTAATCTTTCAAAATGTCCAGTTGCTATTGCATGCACTCATCTGTGTTTCACTACACACATGAGTGCATGCTTACCAACTGTCCGTCTGCAACACTGCTATCACCAACATCTAAGAAGGGAGATCCCCCCTTGAATGGCCCTTCTAAGGTTTCTCTCCTCCACACTGCCTGTGGAGCTTTTTTCCCTATTGTTAGGTTTTAGTGAGTTTTTCCTTACCTTCGCGTGGGGTATGTCTGGGAGTGCTTGCATTCTTAAATTTTTTATTTTAATTTTTTGCATTCATCTAAAAATCTTTGGACCTTATGGTGTTCTTGTTCTGTTCTTGACTTATTGTTATGTTTTCTTCTTGACTTGTTTAAAGAAGACCTGTACGGCCCATGGGGACATTAACGTGTGTTGTCGGGCCTTATAAATAAATTTGATTTGATTTTGATTTGAATACACTGTATTAAATGTACAGGGAACTCAGTGTAAACCCAGCGGTGAGCCTGTAGATGGCGGTTAGTAGATGTTGCATGAATAAACAGAGTGTATTATAGTATTATATAAAATACTAGATGATATATTATTTAGAACTGTTGCGTAAGTGACATGTTTCTTTAGCCTCTGAGCCACACACACACATACACTTTCAAGTTTCAAGTTTCAAGTTTCTTTAATAGTTGTCATACAGAAGTACAGAATACTTTCATACAAAATGCTTCTTACTGTTACGCTCCAGAGACTGTGCTAGACAAGATAGTATCCAATAACATAGTATAGCATGTAAATTAGAAGTAGAAAATGAGGTCACAGTGTTCAGTATAGACATATGTACAATGTTCGATGCAGAATAGACGTAACTGAGTTACCATATAATATACAATACTATGCAGTGTACTAATGTACAATATTATATAGTGCAAAGCAGAAATGGGATGAGGTACAATTTAGGTACAATTTACAGTAAGGTGTACGAGTTGTAGTGCAATCCTTCATCAATAACTATAAAGTGTGGGGAGTGGGTGCTACAGTGTGTTTGTTTAAAGTGAGCAGTGATGCCACAGATTACTTGTAAAAGTAATCTGATTACTGATTACTGATTACTCCTTTAAAAAGTAATCTAAGTTACTTTACTGATTACTTGATTATCAGAGTAACTTAGTTACTTTGAAAGTAACTAGGTTACGAAGTCGTCGTCGTTCCCCCAACAGTTTTTTTTTAACGCTTTATTGAAAGTGCATAAATTGTTTTTAACTTGTTTCTCTGCACATAACGTAAATTGTTAAACTAGTGCTTCAGCTTCTGTACCATCAAATATGGTAAAGAAACAGTCTATGATGCTCACAGCATTAGAGCAGCCAGCCAGTGGTTTTACAAAACCAGTGTATCACATCTAACAA
>NC_140175.1:13917788-13920856 GCF_963971535.1 Notolepis coatsorum
TATTTCACACTAGACTTAACAACCTAAACAGCACTAGAGTATATGTTATATATTTCACACTAGACTTAACAACCTAAACAGCACTAGAGTATATGTTATATATTTCACACTAGACTTAACAACCTAAACAGCACTAGAGTATATGTTATATATTTCACACTAGACTTAACAACCTAAACAGCACTAGAGTATATGTTATATATTTCACACTAGACTTAACAACCTAAACAGCACTAGAGTATATGTTATATATTTCACACTAGACTTAACAACCTAAACAGCACTAGAGTATATGTTATATATTTCACACTAGACTTAACAACCTAAACAGCACTAGAGTATATGTTATATATTTCACACTAGACTTAACAACCTAAACAGCACTAGAGTATATGTTATATATTTCACACTAGACTTAACAACCTAAACAGCACTAGAGTATATGTTATATATTTCACACTAGACTTAACAACCTAAACAGCACTAGAGTATATGTTACTATATTTCACACTAGACTTAACAACCTAAACAGCACTAGAGTATATGTTATATATTTCACACTAGACTTAACAACCTAAACAGCACTAGAGTATATGTTATATATTTCACACTAGACTTAACAACCTAAACAGCACTAGAGTATATGTTATATATTTCACACTAGACTTAACAACCTAAACGAGCACTAGAGTATATGTTATATATTTCACACTAGACTTAACAACCTAAACAGCACTAGAGTATATGTTATATATTTCACACTAGACTTAACAACCTAAACAGCACTAGAGTATATGTTATATATTTCACACCTAGACATAACAACCTAAACAGCACTAGAGTATATGTTATATATTTCACACTAGACATTAGAGACCAGTGACATGTTCTGGATGAACGAGTGAACGATGACTTGTGTTTGTGGTTCCAGGATCAAGGTGAACGACCAGATCGTGGAGGTGGACGCCAGTCTGGTGGGCGTCACCCAGAGCTTCGCTGCTTCAGTCCTCAGGAACACGTCAGGGGTCGTCCGGTGAGGTCACACACACACACACACACACACACACACGCACACACACACACACACACACGCACACACACACACACACACACACACACACACACACACACACACACCGCCGCGCACACATACACACACACACGCACACGTGCACATGCACACACACATACACACACACACGCACACGTGCACATGCACACACACACACACACACACACACACACACACCACCGCGCACACATACACACACACACGCACACGTGCACATGCACACACACGCACACACACACACCGCCGCGCACACACACACACACACACACGCGCGCGACAGGGTTGAAAGGCTTTAGATTTGCTGCTGCTGTGACTTTACTGTATCTCTGTTTCTTCTCTATTTCTTCTCTCTTTCTCTTCTCTTTCTTCTCTCTTTCTCCTCTCTTTCTCCTCTCTTTCTCCTCTCTTTCTTCTCTTTCTCCTCTCTTCTTATCTATTTCTCCTCTCTTTCTTCTCTCTTTCTCCTCTCTTTCTCCTCTCTTTCTCCTCTCTTTCTCCTCTCTTTCTTCTCTTTCTCCTCTCTTTCTTATCTATTTCTCCTCTCTTTCTTCTCTCTTTCTCCTCTCTTTCTCATCTCTTTCTCCTCTCTTTCTTCTCTCTTTCTTCTCTCTTTCTCCTCTCTTTCTCTCTTTCTTCTCTCTTTCATCTCTCTTTCTCCTCTCTTCTCTCTTTCTCCTCTCTTTCTCCTCTCTTTCTCATCGTTCTCCTCTCTTTCTCCTCTCTTCCTCCTATTTTTCTCCTCTTGTATTCTCTCTTTCTCCTCTCTTTCATCTCTTTCTCCTCTCTTTCTCCTCTTTCTCCTCTCTTTAATCTCTTTCTTCTCTCTTTCTTCTCTCTTTCATCTCTCTTTCTCCTTTCTGCTCTCTTTCTCCTCTCTTTCATCTCTTTCTTCTCTCTTTCTCCTCTCTTTCTCATCTCTTTCTTCTCTCTTTCTCCTCTCTTTCATCTCTCTTTCTCCTCTCTTTCTTCTCTCTTTCTCCTCTTTCTTCTCTCTTTCTCCTCTCTTTCTTCTCTCTTTCTCATCTCTTTCTCCTCTCTTTCTTCTCTCTTTCTCCTCTATTTATTCTCTCTTTCTCCTCTCTTTCTTCTCTCGTTATTCTCTCTCTCTCCTCTCTCTCTCCTCTATTTATTCTCTCTTTCTCCTCTCTTTTGTCTCTTCTCTCTTTCTCCTCTTATCTATCTCTCCCCCATATCTCTCTGTCTCTCTTTCTCTCTCTCTCTCTGTCTGTCTCTCTCTCTGTCTCTCTCTTTCTCTCTCTGTCTCTCTCTCTGCCTCTCTCTCTGTCTCTCTCTCTATATGTCTCTCTTTCTCTCTCTCTCTGTCTCTCTCTGTCTCTCTCTCTCTCTGTCTATCTATCTCTCTATCTGTCTCTCTTTCTCTCTATCTCTCTCTTTCTCTCTCTCTGTCTCTCTCTCTCTCTGTCTCTCTCTCTCTCTGTCTCTCTCTCTCTCTCTCTCTCTCTCTCTCTCTCTCTCTCTCTCTCTCTCTCTCTCTCTCTCTGTCTCTCTCTCTCTCTCTGTCTCTCTCTCTCCAGCTGTACAGTAAATCAGCCAGTTTGGGTCCTTTTGTTTTCTCTTTCTCTCTGTCAGTATCCCCACCTCCCTCCCTCCCTCTCTCTTTGTGTGCTCCTGTTTGTTCTCTCTCTCTATTCTTCTCTCTCTCTCTGTTTACTTGCTCCTTCATGTCTCGTCACCTACTCATTTATCCTTTATTTACTTGACCCTTGACCCCTTCATTATTCTCCACCCATCTGTCCATCCATCTACCCATCCAGTCATCCTCTATCTGTCCGTCCATCCATCTAGCTATCTTATATATCTGATATCTTATCTATTTTATTAGGGATATACCGATATTGTCCGACTCTTAATTTCCGATACCGATATCAACCGATATCAACCGATACCGATATATGCAGGGTCCCCCCCCCCCCCCCCCACCCAAAACGGAATAATTTCAGGTAATTAACATTACATACCTCTTGTTGTGGAATTA
>NC_140175.1:13921056-13936056 GCF_963971535.1 Notolepis coatsorum
GGCCCATCTAGAGGACCAGGGCTGGAGGGGTGGAGGGGTGGAGAGAGAGAGCCAAGAGGAGAGGAGTGACGGCTGCATTCCGTCCTGAAGACCAGTCCTGGAACACGCGGACGATACGGAAAGGTTTGGGGAGACGCCCCACTGCCACGCTGTGGTACAACGCTTCACAGAGTTGGAATGTGTTTCAGACAGACTGCAAATATGTATGTACCCCCCAACCCCCCCCCCCCCACCGCCACCCTCCCTCCCTCCCTCCAGGCTGCCAGATTGCTTAGTGTGACGTGATGGTGATGATGATGATACGTTTTCCGAGATCCCTCCCGGGCCTGACGTTTATCAAGCGGCTGAAATACGAGCGCTGACCTGAGAGCAGATCGACTCAGGAGAGCAGAGAGAGAGTGTACCCGGTAGGGCTGCACGATTCTTGCTAAAATGTGAATCACGATTTTTCTCTCTAAGATTGAGATCACCCAATCTCTCACACATTCTTGTTTTTTCAATAAAATCATTTATTGCACTCTTTCTTAAACAGACAACGTAACATATATCAAAGTGCTTGACTTAAACTTAAACATTACATAATATGAAAGTGCTTGATTTAAACTTAAAAGTATCTTGTAACATACAAATAACTCAAGTCAGAATCGTCATAATTTAAAAAAGTTAAGTTAAAATAAAAATTATCATCATAATTTAGAAATGAGATTACATAGGACTATGAATCGAGATCGCAATTTTTTTCGATGAATCGTGCAGCCCTAGTACCCGGCCACCGATCCTAGATCAGTGCTCCTATTGACCTATAAAAAAAATAAAAATCTCGATCCTCCAATCACAGCCGCCGCTTCCTCGCAAACAGTTGCGAGAGGAGATGAGAGGGGGGCGGGGCTTGAGATGGGCCAATAGGAGTGTGATACATGTGGGCCCCGAGGTTTTATATTTCCTTTTGCTCTGTTATACCTGCTCAGTGGGACTAGACTGTGGGACAGAGAGCAGGGGGGCGGCTCTCTCTGGACAGTAATGTTGGGAGAACACGTTCCACAGCGCAGAGGAACAGGGATTCCCCCACACACCGACAGGGATCCCCCCACACCGACAGGGAATCCCCCCCCACACCGACAGGGATCCCCAACACTGACAGGGACCCCCCCCACACACATAAGGTGACATCCTGGTTCTTAACCCTTTCACTACCACACTACAGAAGGTTAACCCTTTACTATCACACTACAGACGGTTTTTACAGAAGGTTACCCCTTTACTATCGGTTAACCGTCTGTAGTGTGATAGTAAAGGGTTAACCTTCTGCCGTGTGACAGTGACAGGGTTAACCCTGTGCCGTGCGGCAGTGAAAGGGTTAACCTTCTGTATCGTCACAGTGAAAGGGTTAACCATTCAGTAGTGTGGCAGTGAAAGGGTTAACTTTGCCGTGTGGCGGTGAAAGGGTTAACCTTCTGTATTGTCGCAGTGAAAGGGCTAACCATTCTGTAGTGTGGCAGTGAAAGGGTTAACTGCTGTCGCGTGCAGTGAAAGGGTTAACCTTCTGTATTGTCGCAGTGAAAGGTTTAACCGTTCGGTAGTGTGGCAGTGAAAGGGTTAAAAGGGGCGGAGGGGGTATCACAGGTGATACTCTGATTGGTTGCCACATGGGTAAATAAAACAACACACTGTACACGCACACAGACGTGCACACACCACACACACTCACGTGCTAACACACTCACACAGTTAACACGCACACGCATGCTAATACACACAAGCGCACACGCACACACACACACATGCTAATGCACACATAGACACACACACGCACACAAGTTAACACACTCACACACGCACACACACGTGCTAACACAAACACACACATGCTAACGTACGCACACACATATGCTATTACACACAAGCACACATGCTAACACAGACACACACATGCTATTATACACAAACACACATACACACAAACAGGTGGATGTTTTGTTACCTTCTTTTTTTAATCGGTAAAAAAAATATGAAATGGATTGGACTCCTGTACTGTATTTATGTGTGTTGTCCACTCGCAGTCACTCAAGTTGTATGCAAAACAAACAAAAAACACAGAATACTTAATTTAGTAGTCCCCTGTTCACCTGAAGCCCTCTCCCCAGATAACCTGGTCACAGTGAACCATGAAACAACCTCACTGTGCGCAAACCTTTCTGCTCTGTTCCTGCTCTCTTTCTGCTCTCTTTCTCCTCTCTTTCTCCTCTCTTTCTCCTCTCTTTCTGCTCTCTTTCTCCTCTCTTTCTCCTCTCGTTCTCCTCTCTTTCTCCTCTCTTTCTCCTCTCTTCCTGCTCTATTTGTGCTCTCTCCTGCTCTCTTTCTCCTCACTCTCTCCACTCTCTCTCTACTCTCTTTCTGCTCTCTTCCTGCTCTCTTTCTCCTCTCTTTCTGCTCTCTTCCTGCTTCTTTCTTCTCTCCGTCTGCTCTCTCTCTACTCTCTTTCTCCTCTCTTTCTCCTCTCTTCCTGCTCTCTCTCTACTCTCTTTCTGCTCTCTCTCTACTCTCTTTCTGCTCTCTCTTCCTGCTCTCTTTCTCATCTCCTTCTTCTCTCTTTCTCACTTTCTCCTCTCTTTCTGCTCTCTTTCTCCGCTCTCTTTCTGCTCTCTTACTCCACTCTCTTTCTCCACTCTTTCTCCTCTCTTTCTCCTCTATTTCTCCTCTCTTTCTGCTCTCTTTCTCCCTCTTCCGCTCTCTTTCTGCTCTCGTTCTCCTCTCTTTCTCCTCTCTTTCTCCTCTCTTTCTGCTCTCTTTCTTCTCTTTCTCCTATCTTTCCACTCTCTTTCCGTTCTCTTTCCATTCTCTTTCTCCTCTCTTACCACGCTCTCTTTCTCCTCTCTTTCCGCTCTCTCTTTCTGTTCTCTTTCTCCTCTCTTTCCACTCTCTTTCCGCTCTCTCTTTCTCCTCTCTTTCCACTCTCTTCCTGCTCTCTCTCTCGGCCATATCATAGGAACTCGTATGTGATATGCAAACAAACACAGGTCACGACCTCCTGCCGCGCCCTCCAGAGCACCTGCTACACCACGCAGAGGTGCCCCTCTGACCTCCTGACCTCACTGAAGCATTTAACCCCGTCCATCCTTTATATCAGGAAGTTGAGCCGGGTGACAGCGAGCTGACAGGAAGTAATTTGACCCATCTATCAACTAAGGATGCTCAGTGTACTACCCCTCCATAGGTTTTGTGTGAGTGAGTGAGTGAGTGTGTGTGTGTGTGTGTTTGGTGGGAGAGAAAGTGTGTGGGTATGTGCGTGTGTGAGTGTGTATGTGTGCATGCGCACGTTTGTGTGTGTGTGTGTGCGTGAGTGTACGTACTCTTTCAAAATATTACGTGTCTTTGGAGAATCCAGCCTAGTGCTAGTCTTTTTAATTTGTTTCAGGTGTGTGGTGTGTATTTCTCACAAGCTACTATCATTAAGTCAGCGTTGCTTCGGAGAAGATAAAGGAATCCGCGCAAATTTGAGTGAAATTATATAAAGTTGTCAAATGTGCTGAAGGGTTTCATGAATAACAATTTTTTTTTCCATTCTTCTTTTATTTCGGGTGTTTCTAGGACGGAACGTACCTTTTTAAAAATCGTATAACTCATCCCCTAATGCTCATATATCACTAATTGTTTATCAGAGTAAAGCTTAAATACTAAAAAAATAAATATATATAATAAAAAGAAAAAATAGTCAACGATTAAAGATTTTATTCTGGAATTCATTGTGTATACAGTGAGCGTTTATGTTTAGTTTTTATACATCGATTGAAGCGTCCCACTCGACACCTTCTCTGTACTCACCTTTTGGTTTTTCAGCGCTAAAAGAATTTTGAATGTTTATGTTAAGCAGCTGAATTGACCCCCTATCGAGCTCCGCCCTCTTTTTCTTTCTGATTCTCCAATTGGAAGGGTCAAAAAAAGAGGGCGGGGCTTGAGACGGGTCAATTGTATGACGATTACGCTGCTTATCACTGTCGGTGTACCTTTTAGCCAAGTTTGGTTCTTTTTTTCTCTCTCTCTCTCTCTCAACATGATTTGCAAATGTATATACTATATCATGTTTTGAAATAAATATGCAGTGAGAGACTGGGGTTTCATTGATTATGTTTGGTTTTAAAAGTTCAAACGACTTTGTTTTTACATTATTATCGTCGTAAGTTGTTTTGTTTAGTTTGTTTCTTCAGTAAAGCCTTGGTGGATGACGATAAAAAAAAAAGGCTGTGTTGTGCTGGTCAACCATTCATTCAAACCTTTCAACTAATTAGATTAGATTCAAATGTATTGTCAATGTCATCATCAGACAGCACAAGTACAGTACAATGAAAAGAGGTTTGGCATCCAACCAGAGTGCAAATCTAACAGTAAAGTGCAACAGTGTTATACAATGTACAGGTGATAAACTGGTAATATATAATAAATTAGTACTACTGAGTAATCGTGCTAATCAGATGCAGATGTATGTACAGAGTTGTAGTATTAATATGTACAGTGATACAGGTATAAAGACACCATGGTAGTAAGTCATACTGGCCAGCAGCGTAACTAGTAAGAGTAGGTCAGAGTTATGTACAGATAGTATCTACAGATATGTACAAAGGATTATATGCAGGTATATACAGATAGATAGATATACGGTAAGAATAAATGTATATAATATACGTATATACAGCATTATTGTACATGCTATCAGATTCAGATTCAGTTTTATTGTTGCATCTTGTCACATTTACACAGGGACGTGCACAGGACTTTAGAGGGGCAGGTGCTCAAAGGCTGAAAGGGCACTATACCTGTGTTTGTTTTAACCGAGCGCGTGAAGCACGCAAGCCCGATTTTAAGGGCCCTTTTTGGGGCGCGGGGGGGGGGGGGGGCTTTTTATGCATTTTGGGGGGTTTTGGTGATCAAATATTGAATATTGAACTATATAACATTTTAAAATGGCACTTTTTTATGAGGCTCAAAAGGGCAGGTGCTCAAGCACCCCTTGGGCTCTATGTGTGCACGTGCCTGCATTTACATACAAAAAGAGCACAATTCGTATAGGTCCCGCCCCCTCGACCTACAGCAGTCAATAAAATACACAATAGAATACATACAAAAGAAAACACAATAAAAACCAGCATAATAATGATTTAAGAAAAAGGTGACAGTGCTGAGAGTGGTGATATAAAAAGTGCAACAGTATCATATACAGAGTATAAAACTGGGTATAAAATATATAAATTAGTACCACTGAATAATAGTGCTAATCGTATGTATTAGGGGTGTAACAGTACTGTTACGAACTGGCTCAAACTCGCAACAAGAATAGGGAGACACAGGCACAATTTAAAAAATAACAAAGAATTTATTATCAGTAATTTAAAGGAGCAGCCAATATATATGAGTATCAGTGTCTCAGCAGTAGGGATGTCCCGATCACGTGATTTTCCGAAGATCGGGATCGGCAAAAAAATATATAATAATCTGGATTTTTTATTTTTTTTATTTTTTTTATTCAACAAACATGACCATGTTCACGTCTTAAACTCATACTGAGGCCTTCGTTTTGGTTTTAAATTGCATATCATCATTCATTTATTTATTGTCACACAGAGCAGAAGAATTTTGCCAAAACAAACCAATAGTATCCAGCTGCAGAACGGCAGACCAGCCACACTCTCGGACCCAAATTAAAAAAAAAAAAAAAAAATTTATTTTTTTTTAATCCCAACTTCTCACATTACATTCACCCTGAATGTTGACGTTATCCAGGTGAAAAGTTAACTTCATTCAAGCGAGGCATTGCAATCCTTGACATAAATCATTTGATGTATTATTAAATCAAAGGAAATGCGTTTGGGTCTGAGAGTGTGGCTGGTCTGCCGTTCTGCAGCTGGATACTATTGGTTTGTTTTGGCAAAATTCTTCTGCTCTGTGTGACAATAAATAAATGAATGATGATATGCAATTTAAAACCAAAACTAAGGCCTCAGTATGAGTTTAAGACGTGAACATGGTCATGTTTGTTGAATAAAAAAAAAGAAAAAAAAATTCGGTATTGGTAGATACTCAAAATCACATGATCGGGATCGGATCGGGAGCAAAAAAACTTGATCGGGACATCCCTAGTCAGCAGTGTGTGGATGAGTGTATGTGCAGCATGAATGTGTAAAAGCAAAGAAAAGCAACCAAAACAAATGAACCAAAAGTAACAGCCAAATGACCAAAGAACCAAATAATCAACCAACAGCAACCAGACAAACAAAGAACCAAAAACAAATGGGGAGTTCGCCAGAGATCAGAGGCAGCCTCTCTCTGATGTCCTGTGCCTGGGACACACCGGCCCAGGTGTGCACCAATTAGCTGACGAGCCTCCCCCAGCTGTGCTCTGCCAGCCAGAGCAGAGGAAGACAACAAAGTGTGGGGGAGGGTCGTCACACTACACAAAAACCACGGTTCGGTACGTACCTCGGTTTTGAAGTCAAGGTTCGGTACGGGTTTTCGTTACAGTGGGGGAAAGTTTGGCTTTTTCCATGTTCCACTCAGGGGTGATGTAGTGTGCAGTAACTAATTGTACTTGTGGGGCTGTCAACGAATATTCTATATTGAAATTAATAATCGAGTTGTAATTTTTTTTTTTATAATAATAATTATATTAGATTGTGAAAAAAACAGCCCCCGGTGGACAGTCGTTAGTGGTTAACATACCGTTGTATTCGTTCGGTACACTACCGTTCGGTACGGTACGGTACACACTGAAATGGTTCGGTTTGGTACGGATTAGGGCTGACCCCTATTAGTCGATTAGTCGACTAATCGGTCGAAAGGAGCCGTAGTCGACTAGCCAACCTCTTAGTCGAATAAAAAAATATATAATAATAATAATAAATTGTATCATTCTTTCCAAAAGAAAAGAGGCCTAGAAGCGTGGCTAACGCTAATGACACGCATACCAGAGGCTAACTGCCTACGAAAACAGGCACAGAGGCACTGAAAGAGGATTTCACCATCTAATGAACACACTAGACTAGACAAATATCAAGATGTATCCATCAGTGGACCAATTGCATGCTTTTGCAGAGGACAAGAAGCCTTCAGTCGACTCCTTCAGACATTAAGCACCCCCACAGCCCAAATGGAATGATTTTTTTATAGAAAATATTATACTTTTTTTTTTTTTTTTACTAACGGCAAATTTTGGCCAATCATAGTCGACCATCCAAATCCTTAGTCGGGGACAGCCCTAGTACAGATACGTGTACCTAGGCTTTACACCCCTAGTATGTATGGAGTTGTAGTATTCATATGTATAGGGATACAGGGATAACTATGGTAGTGACAACGTGCATCGTAAGAATTCCTCATCACAGGAGCCTTGTATACAACAACAAGCACATTATTCAACGTTTCATACTCGCATGTGAGAGCTCTCAGCCAGGACCGCAGATGTTGTGTTGCTGCAGCATGCTCCTGTCAAAGACCCGGGGGGGGAAGGAGAATGTATGTAGAATGTAGTATGTAGAATGGATGAATGTACATTAACGTCCCCCCCCCCCCCCCCCCCCCCCGTGCCCACACGGAAAACATGTGACACGGCCCGGTCTATCAACGGGAGGAGGAGGAAGGCATAAATGATGCAGAGTATTATTGTGTTATATCGGATTTACTTTTTCACCCCCGTCAAGGTTGAAGTTCGCGCCGGCTGTGACGGGGGCTCCGCGACACGGCGGGGGACCTGTCAGATCCGATCGCGTCAGCCGTGTTTATAAAGCTCTTTAAGCAAACGAGTTTATAGCACGGCGTGCTTCACCGCGCCATAAACAAAAACACATATTAATGCGATATTTAAATATCAGGGGACGGACGTTGTGTGAGTGGATGTAGGGGGCGGCGTAATGTGCTGCTGTGTGATCAGGGCCGGGCCATACAGGTGGTTGCCTAGGGCCCCGAGAGGGGGGGGGGGGGGCACTCATAGTAAAAAGTAAGGCGTCTGCAAAGATGATTGAATGTCGTTTGGTGAATCAATTTCACCAGTTACAGTGTTTCTCTCGGACGTTGAGCAACATGGCGATTATTATTTTACCTCGTAGGCGGGGGGGGGGGGGGGGGTCAGGATCTCGCCTAGGGCCCAACAGACCCACGGCCCGGCCCTGTGATTGTGGCTACGTCCTCCTCAAGGAGGCCTTGTTGGATTCCACACAACAACAGCTCGCTGACTGACAGACAACAGCGTCTTGACCCAAGTCACACACCTGAAGAAGCCCAACGCGGAACGAAAGGATGTTTTCTGTCCGTCAATAATGTCTTGGAGAACAACATTTTGACCCGAGTCATGCCACCTGAGGGGGACCGCTCAGGTTGAATGTCGATGATATATGAGTGTCTATAATTGAACCTTGCACTGAAGAACCGTATATTGTAAGTCCATTTTAACATTCTTTGGACAGCCTGTGTATTTGCAGTTGTGAAGTTAATCTAAATCACAAGAAACTACTCTACTGTCTTTAACTATGAATGAACTATGAATGAACACAACACTAACTTACCATCTTCAGATAATAAAGTATTAAACCTCTACTGTCTTTAACTATGAATGAACACAACACTCTAACTTACCATATTTAGATAATAAACTACTCAACCTCTACTGTCTTTAACTATGAATGAACACAACACTCTAACTTACCATCTTTAGATAATAATATACTAAACCTTATTGTTTATTAGGATCCACATTAGCTGCACACTGTGTGAGCTAGTTTTCCTGGGGTCCAGACATAAAAATGCATACTGCAAACATACAGGATGCCTACAAACATGCAGTATATGTACATCTATGAGACGTGCATCTACTAGACGTGGACAGCTCAGTTTCAATGTGGGAATATGTCATGTCTCTCCTTAAAGCTGCAGTAGGCAACTTGGGAAAACAAGAGTGAATTTACCTGCCCAGCAGAAATAAGAGTAAGCTCTTTTTTTTCCATCGTATTGGTTCCTCTAGGAGTTTGTGTAAAACCACTGTTGCATGTGCTTGGAAAGTGATGCAGAGCTCGCTCTATTTCTGCCGGGCAGGGAAACTGCACTCTTGCTAATTTGTCAGAAGTCGACCTACTGCAGCTTTAAGCTGAATACCAGAGATACTCTGACGATGATGTCATCTAGATACAAACCCTGGAGCTAAATAAACTCATTTGGTTGTAACAGTTCAAACAGAAATGACATGTGCCCACAGAGTCAGTCAGACAATGGACCAACTAAAAAGTGTTACTTGATGACATCACAAATTCAAGTCCTGATGCTCTGATTTGCAGCTTAGGAAGACAGTATATAGATGGTAAATGGCGCATTTATATAGCGATTTTATCTAAAGCGCTTTGCAATTTTGTTCCTCACATTTCACCCATTCACTCACACACCGACGGCGGAGGCGACCATGCAAGGTGCCAACCCGCTCATCGGGAGTAGTTAGGGGTTAAGTGTCTTGCTCAAGGACACTTCTACACTTTGCACGGGAGGAGCGTGAATCGAACCGGGAACCTCAGGATTACCAGACGACTGCTCTACCCACCGATCCACTGTCGCCCCCCTAGAAAGTGACTTAACTGTCCAAGATCCTTCTGATCTTTCACGATGGCCAGTAGAGCTACATACAGTACATTTCAACATTACCCACATGTATCCACATCTGTCTGTACATACCTGCATATAACCCTTGTTACATATTCTGTAGATACTATATCTATATCTGTACATATCCCTTACCTACTCTTACTAGTTACGCTGCTGGCCAGTACGACTTACTACCATAGTGTCTTTATACCTGTATATCACTGTACATAATAATACTACAACTCTGTACATACATCTGATTAGCGCCATTACTCAGTAGTACTAATTTATATATTTTATACCAAGTTTATACATTGTATATCACCATCGCACTTTACTGTTACATTTGCGCTCTGATCGGATGCCGAACTTCTTTTCGTTGTACTGTACTTGTTGTATAATGACAATACATTTTTTATCTAATCTAAACACACACAGACACACACACACACACACACACACACACACACGTGTTGAATATCAGTGGTGGTAGGTATTCAACTCCCAAATCAAAATGCCCAGTTCGGTTCTGTGTTTATATAGATAGTAACTCCACTGGAACGTAATCATTTGGAATAGCACAACGTCAGTTCTGATTTAAGGTGGGTTTACGCTCGAAAGCCTCCCACGGGCCATGGCCGGCTTAAGACTACATTAAGTATTACCTAAGGTCACCGGGGGAGGGGGAATGTTAAGGTAATCATTAACTATCACCACACCTGCTCTGGTAGAAAAAGCTAAGGCTGCCTGCCAGGAGAGGAAATTAAGCCTTTGATACATTTTCTGACCAATAAACTTTTAAATCTCTTGGCAACATCACGTCAAAAAAGGCCTGATATCGAAATAACAGAACGCGGCTTCAGGATGCGAGTGGTTTTTCTTTTTTCTCTGATCTTGTTTCAAAAGAATGGTTGTAGCTCCAGGGTCCTGTTCGGGGTATTAGTCTCGCTGGCCCCTGGCCCCACTCTCAACCCCGGAGCCTCCCAGGAGAGATAACAGGAATTCCTCTTATTCTTTACCTACATGGTTGAGAAAATAACCTCGGGCCGCCTGACCTGGACGTGTTATTTCCTTAAGAGGCTTTTGAAAAGGTCTCTGCCGGCTGTTTACGGATTAATTTGTGGGATAACATTGGAGACTTTGTTTGTTACGTTCCAACGTCGTGTGGCTGTTGCATTTTGTTTGTCCTTTTGTGTCTCCCCCTCTCTCTCTCCACCCCTCTCTCTCTACCCCCCTCTCTCTCTCCCCCCCTCTCTCTCCCTCTCCCTCTCTCTCTCACTCACTCCACCTGCTACTCTGATCCAGGTTCCTGTCGTTCATCGAGACAGCAAAAGGCACCCAAACAGTCATCAATCAATCCACCGGTTGACCAATCAGAAGCCCTCCTCTTGTTTTTAAAACCATGTGGCACTTCCTGTTTCTTCCCTTTTGTTGTTGATGTGTGTATGTAATATACATGTAATGTATGTGTGTATGTAGGCGGCACGGTGGTGTAGTGGTTAACACTGTCGCCTCACAGCTAGGGCCTGGGTTCGATTCCTGCTTGGGGACCAGGTTGCCAGTTACCCAGGTGGGGTATCTCCCGGGCCTTTCTGTGTGGAGTTTGCATGTTCTCCTCATGCTCGCAAGGGTTTCCCCTCACGATAAGATAAACCCAATGGAAAAACATGCACAACAGATCGCTAACGCTGCCGCGTCCCTGACGAAGACGGACAACAGCACTTGGATTGGTCTCCGGGCGCAGCCCCACGCCGCAGCCCTTGTCTGCTCCCGGCTGCCCTTGGGGGGGAAGGACGAGGGGATGGGAGGTGCAGAGAACATTTCATTCAGCGACTCAGTGCATGTGTGTGTGTGTTCCTGTGGGTCGCCCATTGCATGTGTGTGTGTGTTAAAATCTGCATGACAAATAAAGACTTCTTCTTCTTCTAACTCAGTTAGCCAACTCGGTAAAAGTGTGTGTGTGTTGGGAATTGGAGCAGATAAGGAAGGCCCGGGCCTCCGATACATTTGGCGCTACACGTAGTCGTATATATTGACGTACTGGGGGTTGTAACACTATTCATATAGTATTCGATCGCGGACATCTCAGTGGGACGACAACAGGTGATTGTAATCATATAGCAGGTGATCATCGTTAAACGACCAGCGTGGCCGGTGAGATGTGGCGTTGTGCCATACAGTGTAGTGTGGCAAAGCACGTTAAATCCTGACAGCTGCATCCATGGACTCTGGGATCCTTTACAGCGGAGATGCACAAAGGTACAGTGGTGGAAAGTAACTAAGTATTTGTACTCAAATACTGTACTTAACCCTTAGTGAAAGGGTTTACCCTTTGTCCTGTGGCAGTGAAAGGGTTAACCTTCTGTATTGTCGCAGTGAAAGGGTTAACCATTTGTTAGTGCGGCAGTGAAAGGGTTAAGTACAATTTCAAGCTACTTGTACTTTATCTGAGTATTTTCATTTTACGGCACTACATTTCAAGGGAAATATTGTACTTTTTACTCCACTACATTTATCTGAACCCATCAGTTACTAGTTACTTTGAAGAAAAGGAATTTGCATAGAACATAATACAAAATAAGAAATGTATGAAGATTATATACTTTCACATTTGAAGCCTGTCAACTTCAAGAGGAAGTAATCAGAGCAGCGTAACTGGACCACATACCACTTTAACATCACCTTTAATCAGAGCAGCATGACTGGACCACATACCACTTTAACATAACCTTTAATTAGAGCAGCATAACTGGACCACATACCACTTTAACATGACCTTTAATCAGAGCAGCATAACTGGCCCACACACCACTTTAACATAACCAATTTTTTTTTTTTTTTTTTTTTTTTACTAGACATCACTCAGGTGTATTATTGATGCTCTCATTGATACTATGTTTGTTTCTGAAGTGTGTGTGTGTGTGTGTGAGATATATAGAGAGAGAGGGGGGGCTTTGGAAGACTATTGCATTGGTCCATTCATTGAAGGTGAACGCAATGCGACATCCTTTACTAGGCTCACCCACCAACAGTGCAGGTGCTGAACTGCTGATCCGAATGTATAGGTAAAAACCATATTATGCGTTTTCACCAATAAAAAAATTGCCAAAAAAAAATTCGCTCACGCGCTTACACGCGCTCGCATTCACTGGGGGCCGACAAATACATTCTTTCATGGGGCCCAGAATCTGGAGCTACACCCCTGCACACACCACTTTAACATAACCTTTAATCAGAGCAGCATGACTGGACCACATACCACTTTAACATAAGCTATAGAGGGCAATGGATCAGAATCAGAAAGGTCTTTATTGCCAAGTATACTTTACACATACAAGGAATTAGCTTTGGACGTTACTGGTGCGACATTAGCGGACAGACAGAATACAATAAAGTGGTGGAGTAAAGTAAAAATCATGTAGAATGTGTACTTTTACTTCAGATACTTAAGTACATTCAATAGTAAATACTTCTCTACTTTTACTTAAGTAGAATTTCAATGGAGGACTTTTACTTTTTTTTTTACTTACATTTTAGGATGACTTTTACTTTTACCAGAGTACTCATTTATCTGAGTATTTCTACTTTTACTTAAGTAAAGGCACTGTTCTTCGTCCACCACCGCAAAGGTGCACAAAGATAGTGGCCTCGAGTTGAGAGTGCAGAGCGTGGACACTGGACACATCATCAATCAGATGAAAGGGGAGCCAATCGGTCCACTCTAAAGGACTCTAAGGTGTGCTCCATCCACACAATCGTATCAGGTATCAGGGATTGTTTTATCTTTGACATAGGATAACATGGGGAGGTTTGTTGTGTGGATATATCATGGGAGAAGTGGGAGCTAGCATGGAGGGTGTGGTTCTGGCATGCAGGAACTAACTGTTGAGCCTTCCTAACTTGATGGAACACCAGTGAAGGGGGGTGCTCACCTGATAACCCTAGTGATATACTGGCTCTCACTGCCTATCTATCTACATGTTGTGGTGGCCATTAGGGGCCATGTGGTAGGGTATATGTAGCATCTATCTATACCAATTTCATATCCTATTCCCTATCCCTTCACCCCTAAACCACATTTGTAACCCCCCCCCCACACACACACACACATATATATATACACATGACCTTTTTATTTTACCACTATGAGTAGCTTAGATGTGTCAAGGGGATTGGGTTTCTCCATTGAGCGCTTATCCTTGTTATTAGGGCACAAGTATCTTGTGTTTTATAATACATAAAAAAAAAAGTATTCTTAGTGTAGTGACAGATGCATACATATTCATGACTTGAGGATATGTATTATGTGTGGATTTAGCAAGTGGCCAAATGGCGGGGGGGGGGGGGGGGGAATCATGAATATCAACATAAATATTCATTGTTGACTTTGCATAGCAGGAAATGGACTTTTGCACTACAGTACTGTAAAACGTTCTCATGAGTCTAGTTACGGGACTTTCTGTGTGTGAGGAGAGGAGGCTCTGCACACTGAGGGCCGCGCAGGTTTATTTTATGAGAGGAAAGGCTAGCTTTCAGGTGACCTTTTGTTTCATTAACCCGTTCACTACCACGCTACAGACGGGTAACCCTTTCACGACCACACTACAGACGGTTACCGCTTTCACTACCGACGGTTAACCCTTTCACTGCCACACTACAGATGGTTAACGCTTTTACTACCGACGGTTAACCCCTTCACTACCACACTACAGGCGGTTAACCCTTTCAATACCACACTACAGACGGTTAACCCTTTCACTACCACACTACAGACGGTTAACCCTGTCACTACCACACTATAGACAGTTAACCCTTTCACTACCACGCTACAGACGGGTAACCCTTTCACTACCACACTACAGACGGTTAACATTTTCACTACCACACTACAGACGGTTAACCCTTTCACTACCACACTACAGACGGTTAAGCCTTTCATGACCACACTGCAGAAGGTTAACCCTTTCACTACCACGCTACAGACGGTTAACCCTTTCACTACAGACGGTTAACCCTTTCACGACAACGCTACAGACGGTTAAGCCTTTCATGACCACACTGCAGAAGGTTAATGCTTTCACTACCGACGGTTAACCATTTCAGTACCACACTGCAAACGGTTAACCCTTTCACTACCACACTACAGAAGGATAACCCTTTCACTACCACACTACAGGCGGTTAACCCTTTCAATACCACACTACAGACTGTTAACCCTTTCACTACCACCCCACAGCCGGTTAACCCTGTCACTACCACACTACAGATGGTTAACGCTTTCACTACCGGCGGTTAACCTTTTCACTACCACACTACAGATGGTTAACCCTGTCACTACCACACTACAGATGGTTAACCCTTTCACTACCACACTATAGACGGTTAACC
>NC_140175.1:13941056-13942157 GCF_963971535.1 Notolepis coatsorum
GGCAGAGTACAGAGAGCGAAGGGGAGGGGTGGGGGGTGCAGCGACGTCGGGGGGGAGGACAAGAGAGGGGCTAAATGCAAGTCATGTGAAGCTCATGAGAGCTATAACCTCTGCAAAAAAAAAGTTGCGACTCTTGTTTGCTTTTTCGACAAAAACTCCACATCGCCGACCGTTGCCTTCGCTTCTCACCCTTGATCCCCTGATGATGTACGTGTGTTTATTTCCTCTCCGTCTCCGTTGCTATGCGGGGAATCTTTAGCAGCACCGTTGTCACTGACCTCGTTTAGTTTTTGGGTCTTTTGTAAGAGGCGTGTTTATACGTTCACATTAAAGTCGTTTGGCTGACGCTCCTCGTCCAAAGCGTCGACCTTACAAATTGTGAACAACAAGTCAGCAGGAAGGGTACATCTCTCTGGCAGCTAAGGGTCAGTGGCGTTGTTCGTCAAATAGTGTTGAACTCGAGTGTTACAGTCTGAGTGCATAGCAGTATAGACATACTAGCATGATAGGTAGTAGTATAAGTATAGTAGCATAGCAGTATATACATATTAGCATGATAGGTAGTAGTATAAGTATAGTAGTATAGACATATTAGCATGATAGGTATAGTAGTATAAGTATAGTAGCATAGTAGTATAGACATATTAGCATGATAGGTAGTAGTATAAGCACAGTAGCATAATAGTAAGGTACATAATAGTAAAAAGACAGTAAGAAGGTTCGTTTTATTGATTGATTGATTGAAAACGTTATTAACAGATTGCAGAATGGGTACAATACAGTACATCTGTGTGTGGAAATTACTCAACAATCAACTAGGCTGCAGTAAAAAACTTAAAAACAGATTCTCAAACATAAACATAAAGACGGACAACACGCTCATCACAGACAAGCTGGATGTAGCCAATTACTTAAACATTTTCTTCACAAACAGTAAGAAGCATTTTGTATGAAAGTATTCTGTACTTCTGTATGACAACTATTAAAGAACTTGAACTTGAACTTGAACTTGAACATAGCTACAACACTGGTAACAAACTACCCTCCCACTCAGGGCATTATGGGGTAGAACACATAGTAGCTTACTACAAAAACCTAGGG
>NC_140175.1:13942357-13974703 GCF_963971535.1 Notolepis coatsorum
TACTGAACACAAACATAATGCGCAGTGCGCACGGACACACACACACACACACACATGCGCACACGCGCACACACACGTGTATGAGCAGGGGCCGTTTAGGGAGATCTCAGTAGTACGCAAATGCTTTTCAGTAGCATACGAGGCACTTTTCAATATGTATATGTGACAGTGACGGTATATGGCCTAAACGGCCCCTTCTACACACGCGCACACACACATGCACACGCATGCACACACACACCACATATATATATATCCATCTGTCTGAATATACCTGCATTATAGTACTTCAGCTATATTGAATACTTCTTTTTTTTATCCACTTTTTCTCCCCATTTTTTTTTTTTTTCTCCCATCCCAATTTTGTATTATCCAATTCTTCCCTCCCCTGTCTTGAACGTTGCTAGACTATGCCTCCCACTGGTCGGCTGTGGTGAGGAGTCTTTTAGTCTTTTACCAACGCACTTGCAGTTCCGCGTTCGGGTTCCGCAATCTGATTGGCCAGTGACGTTTCTCTCAGAGCCAATCGCGTTACGCCTATTTCTGCCTCTAACAGCCTGCTAGCTAGTTCTATCACTGGTTAAGCTTGGCGACTCTTTCGAAGTTGGGGTTAGAGTTTGGAATCAGGGCTGGTGGTCTACGCCCTGCTCTAAGACAAACTCTAACCTTAACCAACTTCGAAAGAGTCGCCAAGCTTAACCAGTGATAGAACTAGGCGTCACGCGATTGGAGAAACGTCACTGGCCAATCAGATCGCGGAAAACTGCAAGTGCGTTGGTAAAATACTACACACGTCCCCTCTGGTACACGAGGAGGCAGCCTGTCGCATCTTTTCACCGCAGCAGCTCGAACTCTCAGTGGCGAGGAGTAACGCGTGGGAGGCTCACGCCGCCCCCATCACTTCCTGCTTCGGTCGCACCGGCGTCACCCAACCGACCTGTAGGAGTCGCTATCCACAACGTCCAATCCCCACCCACCGGCTTTCACGCTTCCCACCCTCTAACACTTGCCAATTGTGTTAGTATGAATGACCGGCCAGCCGGTAGCAACGCCGAGAGCTGGGCTCGAACCCAGCGTCTCCTGCGTTAGTGGCGAGCGCCTTGCCCACTGCGCCAATCAGCCGCATATTGAATACTTCTAATGTGAGAGAGGTAACTGTGCCCTGGGAGGGAGGTTTGCCCTGGGAGGGAGGTTTGCCCTGGGAGGGAGGTTCGAAGGGTCAAAGTGGGTATCAAACAGGAAGGAAGACTGTCGGGTTTTACTGTTGATATCAAACATGGAAGGAAGTGGGTAAAGACGGTACTGTCACACAGTAATTCAGAACTATTTTATTGCACTGCACTATTGCACTATTTTCCTCTGTGTATTCTATTTGACTCTTTTTATTCTTGTCTATTTTAAAACTGCCATAGAATCAAACCATAAACAAGGTGGCCTGTTGGGATGTTGGATCCTAATGTGAAAAACTGTGATTTTATGTGTTTGCACTTTTGAGCTGCAATTCTGCAATTTAATCTAATCACACACGCACACACACAGACACACACACAAATATATATATAATATATATAGTATTTTACCTGGCTCCACACAGAAATGCAACATTACTGCAAAACCACATACCATCTAATCAATTAATAAAAAAAAATTCGCGATAATGTTCACTCACTTTCTTTTTCAGGAGCATAATGAGGATTAAGATAGTTAGAATTAGGCTACCTAATCAATTTAGTTTAGTTTACTCTGTTTATTTAATCAGGGGGACGGTGCATATCAATCAACAGTTTATACATTTATAAATGAATACAAATTAAAACTGTAAATATGCCAACATTAGCAGGGTTGCTATAGTTTTCAGTTGTAGTCCCTGCGGGCTAGATGTTTAAGCCAGATAAGAAACAGAAGAATACACACTAATGCACTCTAATATACAGCTTCACACAGCAACACTGCAGCAGCTTGAACAACATGCAAGAGGACGGGGAGAACAAGGGCTGTTATTAGTCAGCCAGCTGGCCATGAATGCACACTCTTGGTCAGGATGGCCTGCAATAAACAACAGTATCATCCACTTCCTGTTTTTGAGCACGTAGTCGATGACCTCACGAGGAGCAACACGGGAAGTGGTCCTGGTGGAAGGAGCAGGCGCAGATTTCCTAG
This sequence comes from Notolepis coatsorum, assembly GCF_963971535.1. NCBI lineage: Eukaryota > Metazoa > Chordata > Actinopteri > Aulopiformes > Paralepididae > Notolepis > Notolepis coatsorum. Next base: position 13,944,518 of record NC_140175.1, read on the forward strand.
ATAGTACAAGGAACACATGTCGCCGTTTCACTGAAGTGGACTTGTGGTGGATGCATCCGTTATGCAAGTTGTTGTGTTTAGTGTCGCTCTGAGTCTATGTGCCAGAACTGTTGGACGATCGGCCCTCATCCTGCTGTTCTGCTGGACTGAGACTGTCAGACACAAGCATGTCTGTGGTCGCGTTCACACTGCAAGCTTATAGCGCTCAATTCTCCTTTATTTAGACGTCAAACACGGATATGTCTGTGGTCGGGTTCACACTGCAAGCCTATAGTGCTCAATTCTCCTTTATTTAGACCGTCAAACAAAACATGTGGCTGCATTCACACTGCAAGCCTATAGTGCTCAATTCTCATTTATTTAGACCGTCAAACACAAGCTGAACATGTCTGTGGCCGTGTTCACACTGCAAGCCTATAGTGCTCAATTCTCATTTATTTAGACTGTCAAACAAAACATGTGGCCACGTTCACACTGCAAGCCTTAATGCTCAATTCTCATTTATTTAGACCATCAAACAGAAGCTGAACATGTCAAGTCAAGTCAAGTCAAGAGTTTTATTTGTCACGGCATACAAGTATACAATGAAATGCGGGTGGTCTTGCCCGCAACGATGTGCAAATAACATATAATAGAATCAGCATTGTGCAATAAACAGTAACATTGTGCAATAAACAAGTAACATATTAGGGCATATCGGTATATGTACATAAGTTATTTACAGAGCATGGAGGACATGCTAGGTCCTTTGGTAGTGTCTTTCTGTACATACTCATTTATACAATCTCCGGTTATACTATACTATTTTTAAAGTGACCTTTCAAAGAGAGATGGCGCCGCAACGAACGGCTGCCTGTCTGTGCGCTCCGTCGAGACTGTGTTTACTTTTGTTAATATTTATAGTTTTTAGAGTTTTGTTTGTACCAACTGTTGGTGCATTTAATGTATATGACCGTCAGTCACTCATAGACATTGGATTACGGGAAACTTACCAACTGGATTACTCACTGGACCAGCTTTCCGAACCGCAACAATGGCCTGAAGAAATTCTCCGGAGATTAGGACCAGATCCTTTGTTCCTAGATCCCAGGAAAAGAGGACCCAGACGACGAGGAAAGAGGGCTGGGATCCGTAACAGGCTGAGATCCAGACGCCACCGTACACCACTGCCCAGTATATTGCTAGCCAATGTACAATCAATTGACAATAAACTGGATGACATCCGAGCAAGGATTCAATATCAAAGAGACGTTAGGGACTGCAACGTCCTCTGCTTCACCGAAACATGGCTCACACCGGAGGTTCCAGACCACGCAATTCAACCGGCAGATCACTTCTTTATCCATCGCAAGGATCGGACATCAGCAGAGTCCGGTAAACAACGTGGAGGAGGTATTGCCTTCATGTTTAACAAAAATTGGAGCGATCCAACTAACGTGAAGGAATTATCCAACCACTGCTCCCCAGAACTGGAATATATAACCATCAAGTGTCGTCCTTTCTTCCTCCCGAGGGAGTTAACGGCGATCGTCCTGATCGGAGTGTATATTCCACCGCAAGCCAGCAACAGGGTTGCGCTCTCCAGACTCCACGACGAGGTAAATAGAATACAAGTGGCGAATGTTAACGCCGCCATTTTAGTGCTGGGAGATTTCAATAGCGCCAATCTGAGAAAGGTATTGCCTGACTTCTATCAGCATGTGACTTGCAACACCAGAGGCGGTAACATCCTAGATCACTGTTACACGCAATTTAAAGGTGGCTACAAGGCTCATTCTGATAGTGGCTTTGGTAAATCAGATCACGCGTCCATCTTTCTTTCACCAAAGTACAAACAGAGAATTAAAAGTACTCCTGTAGTCTCGCGAGAGGTGCAGAAATGGGATTTGACGTCAGAGGAGACGCTCCGGTCAGTGTTTCACTACACAGACTGGAATGTGTTCCGCGACACAGATAACATTAATGTCTACACGGAAACAGTGCTGGACTATGTTTGTACTAGGGTGAAAGAAACAATCCCCACTACCAAAATGAAAGTTTACCCAAATCAAAAACCCTGGGTAGACAAATCCGTCCGTGAAGCTCTGAGAGAGCGCACCAAAGCATACAACGACGGCCTAGTGGCAGGCAACATGAATGACCACAAGGTGGCGCGATACAACGTAAGGAGGACAGTGTCAGAGGCCAAACGGCGCTACAGGGATAAAATTGAACTCCAGTTTGAACAAGCTGACTCTAGAGCTATGTGGCAGGGGCTCAAAACGATGACAGACTACAAAGGCGCCTCCCTCAAACTGAACAGTGACATCTCCTTAGCAAATGACCTCAATACCTTCTATGCAAGGTTTGATGCTGGTAATAACAACACCAGCTCACAAGCCACGGCAATGGGGGGGGGGGGTCGGCTGCTGATGGAGGCGCAGTGTTCAGGGTAACAGAGCATGAGGTGAGGCGGACCTTTAAAAAAGTGAATATCAGGAAGGCAGCAGGTCCGGACGGCATCCCCGGCCGCGTCCTAAAAGTCTGTGCCGACCAACTGGCCCCAGTATTCACTGACATATTTAACCTGTCCTTAGAACAGGCTGCCATCCCCACCTGCCTGAAGAAGTCCACTATTATCCCTGTACCCAAAAAATCCAAGCCTGCTTGCCTCAACGACTACCGCCCTGTAGCTCTCACCTCCATAGCCATGAAGTGCTTTGAGAAGCTAGTAAAGGGCTACATCTGCTCCTCCCTCCCCATCAACATGGACCCCCTGCAATTTGCATACCGCCCCAACAGGTCCACGGAGGACGCCATAGCCCATGTGCTGCACACAGCAGCATCACACCTGGACAAGAGGCAGGGGAACTATGTGAGAATGCTATTCATCGACTACAGCTCGGCATTCAATACCATAGTCCCCTCCATACTCATAGCCAAGCTCAGGGACCTGGGCTTGGGCTATGACCTCTGCCAGTGGGTCTTGGACTTCCTGACTGGCAGACCCCAGGTGGTGAGAGCAGGCAACTGCACCTCCTCATCCATCACCCTCAACATAGGGGCCCCCCAGGGCTGTGTTCTGAGTCCCCTCCTCTACTCCCTGTACACACACGACTGTGTGGCTCAGCGGAGTAGCAATACAATCATCAAATTTGCTGACGACACAGTGGTGGTGGGCCTGATCTCTGCCAACGACGAGAGGGCCTACCTGGAAGAGGTCAAGGTCCTGGCGGGATGGTGCCAGGAAAACAGCCTCTCCCTGAACGTCAGCAAAACAAAGGAGATGATTGTGGACTTCAGGAGGTCGGGGGTCAAGGACTACAGCCCCCTCAGCATCGACGGGGCACCGGTTGAGAGAGTCAACAGCTTTAAGTACCTCGGAGCCTACATATCCGAGGACTTGACATGGACCACACACATTGACAGTGTTGTGAAGAAGGCACGACAACGCCTCTACTTCCTCAGGCGCCTAAGGAAGTTCCAAGTCAGCCAGAAGATCCTTAAGAACTTCTACTCATGTACAATAGAGAGCATCTTGACCGGCAACATCACCTCCTGGTTTGGGAATAGCACTGCACAAGACCGAAGCAGACTACAAAGAGTGACACGTTCAGCCGAACGCACAATTGGAGGGGGGCTCCCCACCCTCCAGAACATTTACAACAAGCGTTGCAAGGGCAAGGCTAAGAGAATCATTAAAGACTCCAGTCACCCGAACAACTGCCTCTTTGAACTGCTGCGGTCAGGCAAGCGATACCGGAGTCTCAAGGCGAGCACAGAAAGACTCAGAAGAAGCTTCTATCCCCAGGCCATCAGGCTGCTAAACGAACAATTAATGAACACTACACAACAACAACCACCAAACGCACATAGCACACACATCCACACGCACACACTCACTTTAAACAAACACACTGTAGCACCCACTCCACACACTTTATAGCACACACCCACTTTAAACAAACACACTGTAGCACCCACTCCCCACACTTTATATTTATGGATGAAGGATTGCACTACAACTCGTACACCTTACTGTAAATTGTACCTAAAATTGTACCTCATCCCATTTCTGCTTTGCACTAGATAGTACTGTACATTAGTACACTGCATAGTATTGTGTATTGTATATTATATGGTAACTCAGAACATTGTACATATGTCTATACCGAACACTGTGACCTCATTTTTCTTCTTCTAAATTCATGCTATATTATGTTATTATGTTATTTGATACTATCTTGTCTAGCACAGTCTCTGGAGCGTAACAGTAAGAAGCATTTTGTATGAAAGTATTCTGTACTTCTGTATGACAACTATTAAAGAACTTGAACTTGAACTTTCCTTCGTGGCCATAAGTGTGGGCGTGTGCAGCATGAGTGTGTGCTTGCTCATGTCTGTGGCCGCGTTTACACTGCAAGCCTTAACACTCAATTCTCATTTATTTAGACCGTCAAACACAGACATGTCTGTGGTCGCGTTCACACTGCAAGCCTATAGTGCTCAATTCTCATTTTATTTTTAGACCGCCAAACACAAGCTGAACATGTCTCATTTATTGCTCAGATCAGATTATTTTGTTTGGCTGTTCTTTTTTTTTTTATCAGATTCCGGTGAGAACTGGTCACTGCTCCTGAACTGACCCACGTGTGCAAATGAGCAATAATGACGATGGATTAAACATGGAGGACACTGAAGTCACACTTTATAGTTTAATTTACAAGTTGCAGTGGAGGACAGCTAATGAGTAAGCAGATGATAATGGGGGTGAGGAGGAGGTGGAAGAGACATTTCTTCTTTCAATAAACTTTCAAACACAGCTTGTAAAGAAGCATCACCCCAAATACTTATAAGGTAAACACCTCACTGTCCCTCCACTGACCACCTCCATCACAGCTGTCTTCCACGTCTGTATCCACTGACCACCTCCATCACAGCTGTCTTCATGTCTGTATCCACTGACCACCTCCATCACAGCTGTCTTCATGTCTGTATCCACTGACCACCTCCATCACAGCTGTCTTCCATGTCTGTATCCACTGACCACCTCCATCACAGCTGTCTTCATGTCTGTATCCACTGACCACCTCCATCACAGCTGTCTTCCATGTCTGTATCCACTGACCACCTCCATCACAGCTGTCTTCATGTCTGTATCCACTGACCACCTCCATCACAGCTGTCTTCCATGTCTGTATCCACTGACCACCTCCATCACAGCTGTCCTCCATGTCTGTATCCACTGACCACCTCCATCACAGCTGTCCTCCATGTCTGTATCCACTGACCACCTCCATCACAGCTGTCTTCCATGTCTGTATCCACTGACCACCTCCATCACAGCTGTCTTCCATGTCTGTATCCTCTGACCACCTCCATCACAGCTGTCTTCACATCTGTATCCACTGACCACCTCCATCACAGCTGTCTTCCATGTCTGTATCCACTGACCACCTCCATCACAGCTGTCTTCCATGTCTGTATCCACTGACCACCTCCATCACAGCTGTCTTCATGTCTGTATCCACTGACCACTTCCATCACAGCTGTCTTCCATGTCTGTATTCACAGAGTGACTCCCGCCAGTGCAGAATTGTGACAAATCTCAATCTAGACTGACGTAAAAGTCGCATGAATTCCGATATGACTGTTCAGACTGAGGTCACATTGCAATAAATCACACTGTTCACACTGTAATGAATAAAGATCAGATGCGTAGCCTTCGAGGCCGACGTTTCTCTTCCTGCCAGACATTTGTGTTATTTTCTTTTGATTACATCTAATCCCCCGTGTCTTAAACTATTATTAAGAGAGTTCATCGAGCGACCTCTCTCTCTCCCCCTCTCCCTCTCCCTCTCTTTTCTCTCTCTCTCTCTCCCTCTCCCCTCTCCCTCTCTCTCTCTCTTTCTCTCTCTCCCCCCCTCTCCCTCTCTCTCTCTCTCACTCCCCCTCTCCCTCTCCCTCTCTCTCTCCCCTCTCTCTCTCTCCCCCCCCTCTCTCTCTCCCCCCCTCTCTCTCCCTCTCCTTCTCTCTCTCTCTCTCTCTCTCTCTCTCTCTCTCTCTCTCTCTCCCCCCCTCTCTTCTCTCTCTCTCTCCCCCTCTCTCTCCCTCTCTCTCTCCCTCCCCCTCTCTCTCTCCCCCCCCTCTCTCTCTCTCTCTCCCGCTCTCTCTTCTCCCCCTCTCTCTCTCTATCTCCCTCCATCTCTCTCCCCCACATCTTCTCTTTCTCTCCCCCCTCTCTTTTCTCTATCTCTCCCCCCCCATCTCTCCCCCCCTCTCTCTCTCTCTCTCCCCTCTCCCCCCCTCTTCTCTCTCTCTCCTCCCGCTCTCCTCCTCCCCCCTCTCTCTCTCTTCTCTCTCTCTCTCTCCCCCTCCCTCTCTCCCCCCCCCCCCCTCCTCTCTCTCCCTCCCCATCTCCCCCCCCCCTCTTCTCTCTCTCTCCTCCCTCTCCCTCTCCGTCTCTCTCACGTTGGTATCGAGAGCAGTGTAATTACTTCAGACAAACAGCGGCGGAGTGTGAGTAAACAGCGTCTCCATGTGAAGGCCCGAGCTCTGACCTCTAAGCTCCCCAGGATTAGGGCTCTTCTCATGGGGACGAGCCACAAGCATGAGTCAAGCCCAGGAGACCGGGACCAGCTTCCCACCGCTCTCACTGCCGCGGTGCATTCAGTGTTTGTCCTCAGACGCTGCTTCTCACAACAGAGGTTGTGCGCGATGGTCAGATATACCACCACAAAGAGAGGATAACTTTAGACGGCGCGGTCGGGTCAGTCACACGCGAGATCCGCAGCCGCTCTGTTGTCGCTTTTTTAGACTCCCAAGTGATTAGAGATAAGATAGGATAAGATTTTCCTTTATTGATCCCCTTGGGGGAAGTTCGGGTGTCATTGCAGCATGGGGGGAGGGGGGAGGGGAGGTGCAGGTATGGGCAGGGTGATAGTAGAAAGACATTGATATATAGGCCATGGAATTAGATCTGCATGTAAAAATAGGAGAAAGATAAACAGCGTAAACAATATAATTACCTCTGAGTATACAAGATATGAGAAAGATAAACAGTGTAAACAAAAGTGCAGATGAGGGTCTATTATCGGTTATATTATATGTTACAATAATAATATAGGCAATAAATAATTAAAATCTGAATATATACTCTACGAGTAAGAGTAAATGTAGACAGTATACACAAGGTGCCCTAACATGTATATCCAGCATGAGACAGAGACATAGAGCAAGCAATCAGCAGGTCGTTTGAGATCTGAGTAACCGGGGAGAACTTGTGAAGGGGAAAGAAACCAACAAACAAAACTGTGTACAGAAAGCGCAAACAATAATGTCTGCATACCAGATTGATTCCACTCATTATCATTCTCTTTCATAACAAAACGATTTTGATTGACAGAATGAGAAACTGTTCCTCCGGTATGAATGAGCTAATAGCTGCGCGTTGACAATAAGTGACACTAATGTCAGAGAGATTGCCAAACGCTCCTCTTGCGTCACGTGACTGTGTGACAGTGTTGATTTAGACTGTTTGACAAGTGTGGAATTCCCCCCGGTAAGGCTTCTTAATGTGTGTACTATTGGTGATAAAAAGTTACTTATTCAGATTCATTCAGCAATTACCATGTTTCATGGCTTAGCTTATATATAATTAGATTTTTTCTCAGCTCCATTGACCACGGTTAAGCTTCGGTTATGTATTATACAAGTGGTTTGGACCCTGAGTGAATGTGTAATAGAACAGACACACCGATGGCTGCCTATACGAACGGACTACAACAGTGGTCCCCAAACCTCTCCTCTATAGACACCCCAGCCCTTCCATGTATTTGTTCAATTCCACCACCAGCACACTTGATTCAACTAATAAAGGGCTAGTTAAGTTGAATCAGGTGTGCTGGTGGTGGAATTTAACAAAATACATTGAACGGCTGGGGTGCTTCGAGGAGAGGATTGGGAAGCACTGAACTACAAGTTTCAAGTTTCGTTTTATTTGTCACATATATATATAAGGTACATGTACATTACAGTGAAATGCTTGGTTCTGTATGAGCCCCCCGGAGATTGTGCGTCATACAGTAAAAAGTAAAAATCATATATGTTAATGGGGGACCCTGATGTAAACAAGACGAAAGTCTTTCTCTGGTCTGCATCCCCTTAACAATTGTATGTATTGAGCTGTACTGTACTGTACCCATTCTGCAATCTGTTAATAACGTTTTCAATCAATCAATCAAAACCAAACACTATACAAGCTATACAATATACAAACAAAGTACAACCTAAAGTACAAAATGCAAACAATAAAGTGCAAATGGAGCTTTCTAATATGTAAAAGTGAGGTAGGGATGTAGTGTAAATCCTTTTGTAATAAATAGATATACAAATTGTGTAATTCTGCTTTAAGAAGTTATCACAATGGAGAAATCCCAGCCAACAAACAGCAACAAACCAAACAAAACACTAATACATCATACTTCTCTCTCCGGATTGAGCACACAGTCTATTTCTAAACACTGAACACTGAACTCTCCACTCACAAGTACACATGATGAACACACACACACACACACACGCGCACACACACATACACACACACACACTCACGCACGCATGCACACACACACACACACACACACACACACACACACACACACACACACACACACACACACACACACACACACACACACACACACACACACACACACACACACACACATGCGGCAACCGCTAAAGCAATCACTTTAAACAAAAAGTAACTTTAAAAAATGGAAAGTCACTTTAAAGGAAGGAGGTATAGTATAGTTTAGATACATTAAGAGTTAAAATTGTAAATTGTATATTGTATAGTAGTGTACATAGGAACCAGTTTTTTTTTACCATGCATATCTTCTGTCTTACCATATTTAATTTTTTTCTATGCATATTTTTATTATTGTATTTTGCACAATCAATGCGGACATGACCACCCGCATGTCACTGTATGCCCTGCCTGGTATGTATGTGACAAATACACCTCTTGATTCTTGATTCTTTGTAATAAACAGATACAAATGATGGTGTAATTCTGCTTTAAAAAGTGATCACACAATGGAGAAATCCCAGCCAACAAACAGCAACAAACAAAACAAAACACCAATACATACTTCTCTCTCCGGATTGAGAGCACACATTATATTTCTAAAAAGTTAGGGTAGTCCATGCCTGCTTATTAATATTAATATTATTCCTAACAGGACGCTGTGATTGGCTCGTTAATAAGAATGACGCTCTCCTAGGCTGGGCCGCTGCAGGCGCGTCCCCCTCAGTGCGTCCCTAGCCGTCCATGAGCGCGCACGGAAGAAAGTAGTGTAAAGAAATACATCACCAAGATCTAACTCATGGGAAGAATCGGATGACGGATCAAAGGGATATTATTTTCTAATAGTCCGCGCGTCTTCATAATAAACGTGGTTTATGAACAACTGAGAGAAGGCTGGCTGGCTGGCTGGTGGTAACCCTAAACAAGTCTGGATTGCCTCGGAGTTCCAAGATGAACTTCGATCTGGCGTTGAGGAAACTTTCCGTAAGTACAGGAGAAACAATCATATATATCTGTTTGCTGTGTTTTCATATTCCACTGCTGGAATGTCAATAATAACGGATCATAATACGCGCTTCTCATCCGACGCGGCTGGTGCGTAAAAACAAAAAATCCAATGTGTGTTTAGTTAGCGATACAAAAATAACTTTGATTTATTTGATTTGATTAGTCGCTGTAATAGAACTGCACGCTGTCTGTTGTCTCATATTCATATATATATATATATGTATATGAATGATCACCATATATATGACATTGCAATGCTATATTTGCTAAACTGTCCTGCAGACGTGTAGAGCCAGACAGACAGGCAGCTGTGCTCCACCACGGGAATTGAAATCACGACTGTCCATTCGTCGTGGACCAACCAGGCCTGAGTTGTGTGTGTGTGAATAGGCTTTTAGGCTACAGCTTTTTATTGTTCCTCGTGATTATTGTGTGTGTGTGTGTGTGTGTGTGTGTGTGTGTGTGTGTGTGTGTGTGTGTGTGTGTCTCTGTGTGTGTGTGTCTCTGTGTGTGTGTGTCTCTGTGTGTGTGTGTCTCTGTGTGTGTGTGTCTCTCTCTCTGTGTGTGTGTCTGTGTGTCTCTGTGTGTGTGTGTCTCTGTGTGTGTGGAGGGAGGAATAACACATTTTTAGCCTACAGCATTTTTTATTTATTATTGTTGCAGACAATCCCTCAGTTTTGTTTTTAAACTTGGAAGTGTATGGCTGATCTATACCCCATGGGCTGTGCGTTGCTGGCTGCATGTGTTGTAAGGCAGGCAGGCTACTGTACCATTCAGCCCCTTCCCCCCCATGACAACAGTCACCATCTGTGCGGGGACATGATACTACCATATTGTACAGGGGTATCAAAATACTAGGTCTACCACATGGGTATGGTATGTAGTAACATTGTCGTAATTAGGGGCGGTCTATAGGGCCGATGCAAGAATAGCACGTTGAAAGGTCTACCGAGCATGCGATGCAGTTTAATGTATAGACTTAAAAAAAAAAGAACTTTCAGATGTAAGTAAAGATATAAGATATTCCTTTATTGACCCCCGCCTTGGGGAAGTGCAGGCGTCATGACAGCACGGGGGGAGGGGGGAGGGGAGGTACAGGTCAAGTGAAAAGGAAGTTTGTTTTTTTCCTCCACAGAATTCTATTTTAGAATTAAAAACTATAAGGATGACAACAATGACGTTCTAAAAAAAAAAGGACCCAAGTTGATTTCCTGTTGCAATAGTTGACAGGAAGTACACTTACTTGGGTCCAACCCGTTCCCTAGCAACAGGATTCCATGAGTGAAACCCGGCGTCTATATATCTTTCAATGTCCAGTAGCCGTTGTTGTTGTGTGACACTGTCATCCGAATGTTCAGTTCTCGACTTTCTTATCTCTTGTATGGGGGGGGGGGGGGGGCGCGCGCCCCCGAAAAGGCCTGGAATATAAACAAAAAAAAAGTGTCTGAAGAATCTGTGACGAGCAGAGAGGAGTTGACAAAATATCCAAAGTAATTTGCAGTTAATTTGACCTAAAATGCCAATACGATAATGAGGAATTCACCACCCCAGTTAGTGAATCAAAGCCATTGTGACTGTCAGTCATTCTGGCCACCACCAGTAGAAAGTGTATTTCTACACAGAGACTTCCATTCACTGCTCTAGCTGTGGCTTTTTTCTTTCCAGCTGTACTACTGCGCCAAAGCTGGTCTCCATAAATACTGTACGCTAACTTTAAGCCCCTTTAGACACTTCACCGTGTATAAAAGAGCCTTTGGATTAATACCAAATTTATGGAAAGGACACTGGCATGGCTACTGAGTTCTGGGGGCACTATAGGGGTGTAACGCCATGGGTTTCACAGTTCAAGTACATAAGACACTAAAGGTTTATACAATACTGCCCCTATATGTATATATGTAGAATACAGCAAAGTTACCTATAATAATATATCATAATTTATAATCATAATCATAACAATAATAATACACTTTATTCGTATAGCACCTTTCATGCAAGAATCGCAGCCAAAAGTGCTTCACAGCAGTAATGTAGACATAAAATAGACATAGGCATAAAACAAGCACAAAATTGGCATAAATATAGACAGGCATAGAAATGAGCAGAGAACCTATGACAGTGCAATTAAACGCACAGAGGCCATCATTGTCTGACGCACAATAATTACGACGTTGATTTGTAGTCACCCTGACAGCCTTGTACTAAAAAAAAGTGTCCCATTATGGTTACAACACCAACTCCATAAATCAGTTTTCAGTCACACACCATTCATATTTGTTTGTGACTTTTTTTCCACGGTCGCCGCGTGATCGTTTTTATCGAAACTGTCAAAGGAAGGGATATTTCTTCTAACCACGTATATAAGCGCCGATTACACAGTTACACAGATGTGAATATATATATATACAGGCAGGCCAGAAAAAGAAAGACTCCAGAGATATCTTCATCTGCCGTGTGGAGTTTGTTTTGAACATAGAAGTCACGACTAACCGGAGCTGTTTTAAGTCACGCCGCCTTGTACTGTTGTACTTAAATCAATATGACTTTTCGCTGGGTGGTAATGTCACTGTTTATCTCTCCTACGAGGCCCCAGAACATTCTGGAATCACTCATCGGGCGGCCCTGTTGCCACGGAGACGACCGTGCCTTAACTTCGACCCCACCACACCCCCCCCCCCTCCCTAATTGCTCGGCAGTGAAATCGCTCCAGTGTACGTGCCGGCCCCTCCAGTAAACTTCCTGTCTCCAGTACACAGATTAATTCACTGATAAATAGTGGCATCAATCTGTAGAGTTCTCCAGAGTCCGCCCCGCCGTGCCCAATGCTCATTTACACTAGATAATATCTGTGCGGTTGCTTACTGTACTACTGGGTGTGGGCGCTCGCACAGGAAATACTCCCCCCCCCCCACCCCTCCCTTCCCCCCCCTTCCCTGTCTCTGTGGACGACAACACACAGACAAGGACAGGACAGGCCTTCTGGGACAAGTGTGGAAGCCAAGCCCTGCAGGCTAGAGAGACCTCGCAGTGGTCGACAACAATCATGGCGGCTGCTCGGAGAGGCCTTCTGTGCTCTCTCTCTTCCTGTAGCCTCTTGGGTGAAAAGATACACTCTCACACACACACACACATTGTGTACACACAGACACACACAGACACACAGACAGACAGACAGACAGACAGACAGACAGACAGACAGACAGACAGACAGACAGACAGACAGACACACACACACACACACACAGACAGACAGACACACACATGGACAGACACACACACACACAGACAGACAGACACACAGACAGACAGACAGACAGACACAGACAGACACACACACACACACACACACACACACACACACACACACAGACAGACACAGACACGCACACACACACACACACACACACACACAGACAGACAGACACACAGACACACACAGACACAGACACACACAGACAGACACACACACACACACACACACACACACACAGAGATACACATACACACACACACACACACACACACACACACACACACACACACACACACACACACACACACACACACACACACACACACACACACACACAGACAGAGACAGACAGTAGATGTTCCAGTGAAATCACATGGACATAGAATGATGCAACTCCATGCAATGAATCTCTCTATCAGAGAGGCCCAGGTTATGTGGGCAGGTCTCAGGTCTGCCTGTTGTCAGAATCTCTATCAGAGGTCCAGGCTGTGGGCAGGTCTCAGGTCTGCCTGTTGTCAGAATCTCTATCAGAGGTCAAGGCTGTGGGCAGGTCTCAGGTCTGCCTGTTGTCAGAAATCACTTCACCTCAAACAGGAAATAATGTGGAGCAGCACCAGTAACAATGGTGTGATGGTCAAATCTAAACAATTCACAGGAACGATTCATAGTGCTGCTGTTCTGCCATGCATCGTCTTTCTTTTGACTGGTTAGATTAGATTATATTCTAATGTATTGTCGTTATAATACAGCACAAGTACAGTACAACAAAAATAAGTTTGGCATCCAACCACAGTACAAATGTAACAGTAAAGTGCCACAGTATACAATGTACAGGTGATTAAACTGGGTATGAAATATATAAACTAGTACTACTGAGTAATAGTGCTAACAGATGTATGTACATTGTTGTAGTATTATTATGTACAGTGATACAGGTATAAAGACATTATGGTAGTAAGTCATACTGGCCAGCAGCGTAACTAGTAAGAGTAGGTATGGGATATGTACAGATATAGATATAGTATCTACAGATGTGTAAAAAGGATGATATGCAGGTATGTACAGACAGATGTGGATATATATATGAATAAATATATATACGGTATATACAGCACCATCATACAGAGTTATATAGGTTATATGCAGGTTCTCATTAAAACATCACCATATCATGTGACGTGAAGCGATTGTCTCATAGTATTATTTTCACTTGTCACAGTGCAAGATAACGTAAGATGGTTGAAGGGATTATAGTTTGAGTCCCTTTAAGAACCCGTTTGATTGAAAACCGGAGGTCCTTTCAAAAACAATTTCTCATGAAAGGTCACGAGGCCACATTTTCCAAATAGGCCCCAGCTTTGCGGCTTAGTTAGCTCTATTTGGGGGGATCCAGTGTGATTTGAGTGTGATTTTCGCAGAGGAGTGGTTTGCAGCCAGCCCCCGTCACGTGCGCTGCTGTGTGGCTGGCTGGCATGTCGAACAAATTGCCAACAAACCACAGAGCGCTCTCTCCCCCCAAAACACAAGCGAAAAAATATCGCTTTATATAGCAAACGCAACTTGACTCGTGAGTGGCTCTTGGGAGGGACTTTAAAGGACCATTACAGTTCATGACAGATCCGATCGGGGGGCTTCTGAAACGCTGAACTACCCCTTAACCTGTCATCAGCCCATTTGGGAGTCAAGTAGCCCATTCATCTGATATGCTCGGTGTGTGTGGTTAGTAGCGAGTTCCTCCCGGTAGGCTTGTCGAGCGAGGAACCCAAACAAGCTTTGACAAAACCCGTGTTGACCTGCTTCTTAAATGATCTCATATCATCATGACGCCACCACGTTGTAAAAGCAAGACACCTGTTTCAACATATCTCCTCGGTGACTCAGCTGCCTGTTATTCACCGTCTCTGAGGGAGCGCTCAGCGCCACCACCTGACATGGGCTCGGCGGCGCCGCCCCCACGGTGAATGCATACCGACGGTGTCGGGTCTTAAAGGATTATTATATTGCTGGGAAACTGTTACGCAAGGGGAACCCACATTAAGACCCGTATACCTGGTTCCTATAGACCCGGGGGAGTCATGTGATGGTTTTAAGACCCACCTGGCTTCTATAGACCTGGGGGAGTCATGTGATGGTTATAAGACCCACCTGGCTCCTATAGACCTGGGGGAGACATGTGATGGTTTTAAGACCCCCCTGGTTCCTATAGACCTGGGGGGGTCATGTTGTGATGGTTTTAAGACCCACCTGGTTCCTATAGACCTGGGGGAGTCATGTTGTGGTCGTTTTAAGACCCACCTGGCTTCTATAGACCTGGGGAGTTGTGATCGGTTTAAGACCCTACCTGGTTCCTATAGACCTGGGGGAGGCATGTGATGGTTATTAGGGATGCTCGATATTGGCTTTTTTACCGATACCGATATACCGATATTGTCCAACTCTTAATTTCCGATACCGATATCAACCGATACCGATATATGCAGGGTCCCCCCCCCCCCACCCAAAAAACGGAATAATTTCAGGTAATTAACATTACATATGTCTTGTTGTGGAATTAATATAACATTATGCATACTTTTGACAATAAATAAAATCAGAATTTGTTCTTACTTGCTTGCCTGGGTAAATAAAGGTTATAGAAATGTAAAAAAAATAAAATAAAAAAATACTACATTTTTCTTTTTGAAAACCGATACCGATATTTTCCGATATCACATTTTAATGCCAATATCGGTTGATAATATCGGACATCCCTAATAGTTATAAGACCCACCAGGCTCCGGATGGATTTTTGCCTTTTACCATAGTTTTCCTGTTTTGTATGTTTCATCCACGCGGCTTCAATGCAAACAAAGATGGAGGCGAATGCCACGATATAAACAACGAGAATGACGAGGGATACAAATGTCAAAGTAGTTGTGCTCCTGCGATTGGTGGAAGGGATTATGGGTATTGTTGTAGTAGTTGCCATGGAAACGAGTAAAGATTACGATATAAAACACATTTCTCAAAGATTAAGTTAAAACATTATTATCTTTATTGGCTGTAACAGTAAAAATAAGTAATATAATAAAGTAATCTATACCGCCCTGTAGAAGCTAACCGCAGTAACTATGCAAATAGTGAAACTGAGAAAAATGGCCTTAAAGTTATTTGACTATCTAGTGGTTTTGTGGTTTTACCCCCCTTTTCTCTAGAAACAGAGCGAGATTAAACTCTTGAACACAAGATAAAACCGATACTGAGAAGTTCAATTTCACTCATAACTCAATTTAGTAGTTAGCTTCCGCAGGGCAGTGTATACCTCCGTCAAAGATTATGACCCTACACAATGCGGTTGGGCTGTTGTAATACTTCTAGTTTTGATCTTCAGTGGGTGGAGCCTCACTCCCCAGGTCTATACTGCCTTCAGCGAGGAATGAGAACAGTCCTTTGTCACAGCAGACATTTTGAGTGTCAAATATGGGTAAACACAGATGTAACTAATGGCCTCGATATTGGGTCCGTTCCATTTGGGTGATGCACTGCTGCGGCTTTGGTGGTCCTTCCCCCCCCGGAGATTCTGAGCGTCAAACACTTCATTTGTACATCTGGTGTACTTTTATGCACAAATTGGTGCCCTTTCTGCATCAATTTATGGTGGAAATGTCTTTATTTATGTAAAGGAAAAGACAACATTCAGGTACCCGCTGACATGAATATAATGGAATATAATGCAGTAAGGCTCTCTCAGGCATTCATTAGCTATATTTTATGAGGGGGAAAAATGTACCTCTTCTCAATATTTACGGGGACATGTCCCCTGCAACCCCCCCTAAATATACGCCTACGCCTCAATGGAACAGTCCCACGTTATTAATGTTATTAGTCACAGCTGTGTTTACGTATGACATGTCAAAATGTCCGCTGTGAAACGGGTCTGTTGTTGGATGCAATTCAACGTGGACAATACAGGGGGCAGTGTGGAGCAACATTGTATCAAAAAAAGAAAGTTGGTCACAAGTGTTGACGGAATTGCCCGGTCTACGTTGCCTCAAACGTTGCCTGTTTATTATGGGTTTTGATAGATAGATGAGATATTCCTTTATTGATCCCCTTGGGGGAAATTTGGCTGTCATAGCAGCATGGGGGAGGTATATAGGTATGGGCAGGGTAATAGTAGAAAGACATAAATATAGGGAATAAAATTTGATCTGAATATAAAAACATGAGAAGAATAAACGGTGTAAACAAAGGTGCAGATGAGGGTCTGTATGCCCTATGGGTTATATTATACGTTACAATAAATATAGGCCATAAAGAATTTGAACTGAATGTATATACTATGAGTAAGAGTAAAAGTAAACCGTATACACAAGGTGCAGTATACAGAAGGTACCCTAACTAGCATGATGTACGTAATTAGTTTATTCGTTTAGTCCGTGCAGGTTTTGGTGGTTAAGAGTCACTTGTGTGTGGTCAGACACTGAGCAGACATTGGAGCGGAATGGAGAAGTTTACTCCTTAAAACATTTGAGTACAGTTAAGTGTACCGTACCTACTGTTAAATCAAATAAGTGACCATTTTGAGTATGATCAGGTTAACCGTTCCCCTAACCTCATTCCAATGTGTTTTTATGGCGTGCCCATAAAACGGAATTTAGAAGAACACCGGCACCTATGTTAGACCCAGTGTAATTCTATAATTTTACATTCGGCATATCCGTCTGAGACTCACGCACACACACGCATAATAACAGAAAGCTGCGGAGTGGTCACACCTGGATGTATGAATAAAGCTTTGTCTTGTCAGACTTGCCGTGTTGGGACTTTTGGCCTTTTAAGGCTGTGATCACTACCAATCGGACGACTTTTTCTTGCGCTCAAACGTGAGGCAGGCGCATAGAGAATGGAAAGTGCACGGGGCGCAACGAGCGATACCACTGATTAAAAAAAACATACTTTTTACTCCTTACATTTAAAATGCAGACCTACAAAGTACAAATCTCGCAGGTCCAACAAATTCAATTAGTATATTTGTTTCTCTGGCCGAACTAACGTTAACGTTATTAATCCTGCGGCCGCACTTTATTTAAAAACAGCCAATCAAATCCCCATCAATGGAAAATGAACCCGCCCATACCCATGCTGATTGGTCCTTGTGTGAGACTAGAAAGCGGGGATCTTTGATTAAACACCTGCTATCAGAAGAATAGACAGTCAGAAAGAACGTTTTTACTTTTACTTTTTAGTACATTTAAAAGTAGAAACTTTTTTACTTTTACTCAAGTGTGTCTTTAGCCAGATACTCTGACTTTTACTTGAGTAAGATTTTGAGACGGTACCCATACTTTCACTTAAGTATAATTTCTGGGTACTTTCTACACCCCTGCTGTTGCTACCTCAGCTAACATTACATACGTTACATACATTACTACTGATTACTGTTGCTACCTCAGCTAACGTTACATAAGTTACATACATTACTACTGATTACTGTTGCTACCTCGGCTAACGTTACATAAGTTACATACATTACTACTGATTACTGTTGCTACCTCAGCTAACATTACATAAGTTACATACATTACTACTGATTACTGTTGCTACCTCAGCTAACGTTACATAAGTTACATACATTACTACTGATTACTGTTGCTACCTCAGCTAACGTTACATAAGTTACATACATTACTACTGATTACTGTTGCTACCTCAGCTAACGTTACATAAGTTACATTACTACTGATTACTGTTGCTACCTCAGCTAACATTACATAAGTTACATACATTACTACTGATTACTGTTGCTACCTCAGCTAACGTTACATAAGTTACATACATTACTACTGATTACTGTTGCTACCTCAGCTAACGTTACATAAGTTACATACATTACTACTGATTACTGTTGCTACCTCAGCTAATGTTACATACGTTACATACATTACTACTGATTACTGTTGCTACCTCAGCTAACATTACATAAGTTACATACATTACTACTGATTACTGTTGCTACCTCAGCTAACGTTACATAAGTTACATACATTACTACTGATTACTGTTGCTACCTCAGCTAACGTTACATAAGTTACATACATTACTACTGATTACTGTTGCTACCTCAGCTAACGTTACATAAGTTACATACATTACTACTGATTACTGTTGCTACCTCAGCTAACGTTACATAAGTTACATACATTACTACTGATTACTGTTGCTACCTCAGCTAACGTTACATAAGTTACATACATTATTTACTACTCAAAGCCCTCCAGGCGTTGCTGTTCATATCTCGTGGTAACCGTAAGACCTGCTTGTACAAACAAGGTTGCTCGGAAACTGCCAAAAAAAACAAGAGTGATCAAGTACTTGAGTGCTTGTTTCATATTTACCACATACTCGACTAGTGAAATGTCAAGATCTGCACGTTGCTCTTGTCTTGTCCGAGGCTGAACAAGAACACATATCTTTTCACGTTTAGAGAAATCCATGAACTGAACGTGTCAGACTCTTTCAAACCTTTATTTAAACTCGAAAGGCAACTGAGATGTCCCTCATTTACAGTCATGTCGAGTGTACATAAAAAAAAACATATAATCCACAAGTAATGGATCGGATCGGTACTCGGTATCGACCGATATCCAAAGCCCAGGTATCGGTATCAGTATCGGGACTGGAAAAAGCTGGATTGGTGCATCCCAAAAAAAAAAAAAAAGTATGCGAATTAGATGCTTTTCCATCAGTCGAGTTGAGGAGGATAAACATGGTCCCTGAACACGGAACGTAGTCAAGGGAAAAAAAAACATCCATGGAGGAAAGGACTTTGTCTGCCGTCTCCGGGCAGGTTGTCTTCAGCTCATGACCGTACGTCTGGCTTTCTGAAGCGAGATGAAGACAGAGAGACGTGCAATGGCCAACAGTCTGATGCACGAACCAGCAGGTGTCTTTATAGGGGAGTCATGCAATTAGTAACGGAGTCAATGTAATTCTAAATCATTTAGATGATCTAAATGATATAAAGCTGTTATGCCACAAGGTGTGTGGGATATAAGCCTAATTATCTGTCTGTGAGTTGCTCCCATAACAACGTTATAATGAAGACACTACATTCACACCCTTAGGGTATAACAATATATATATATATAACAATAGCTCCCGGTCTCCTCTCGGCTACACAGACAGGTCTTTTGCGTAATCATTTCACAATGTTTAAAACCTGCGAGATGCAACACATCGCCGATAAGTCAAGTCGTGAGACTTTTTTTGGCAACATCGTTATCAAGGTTTGACGAATGTGTTTTTCCGTCGCCTATTTATCCCATAAACTCTTCATCGACTAAAGCGAAAAACCACCTCAAGTGACGTGAGCATACTGGCCTTTTTGTTGTATCGATGTTAAGGACGTTTTTATTTCGCATTTCGCTGTTTCCAATCCAGCTTTTGGAGACAATCACGGCTGCTAGTGACTGAGGCAGGCAGTCAGTCAGTCAGTCAGTCAGGCAGTCAGACAGTCAGACAGTCAGTCAGTCAGTCAGTCAGTCAGTCAGTCAGTCAGTCAGTCAGTCAGTCAGTCAGTCAGTCAGTCAGTCAGTCAGTCAGTCAGTCAGTCAGTCAGTCAGTCAGTCAGTCAGTCAGTCAGTCAGTCAGTCAGTCAGTCAGGCAGTCAGTCAGTCAGTCAGTCAGTCAGTCAGTCAGTCAGTCAGTCAGTCAGTCAGTCAGTCAGTCAGTCAGTCAGTCAGTCAGTCAGTCAGTCAGTCAGTCAGTCAGTCAGTCAGTCAGGCAGGCAGTCAGTCAGTCAGTCAGTCGGAGGCCTTTAGGCGAGGCCCCTTGGGGTGTAGAGAGAAAACAGAGCATACTTAAAAGGGCAGTGCCAGACAGACAACTGCAGAATTACAAAAACACAAACATCCATCAAACAGATTTGCATGAGACGGTGATTTAAACCTGGTGCGGGGTGGGAGGGTGGGGGGGGGGTGAGCACATCTAATTTGATATGTTTCCTGAAATCGTTCCACATGAGTGGTCGATGTGACTGACGGCTGAAGGCAGATGGTACCCCCCAGACCCTTCATCACGAAGAGGAGTGTCTAGGACCAGATATCTTTGGCAGCTGGTTCAATAAATTGTAGTCCCGTCAGCGGTGTTTTAATTAAAAGATAAAAGATTACGTACGCGTACGCGGTAACATCTGTACTTGATTAGGTTAACAACAGCAGACAGTATTGCTCTCTCCTCCTTGGCCAAGAGATGTGCAGGTCAGGTTCTTTCAGTGGTGCGTACATGTGAGAACTACTGTAGGACCTGTAATGAAGCAGACAATATTCATACTGTATGTAGACACTGTAAAAACAACATGTCTAATAGGGGTGGGAAGCTACGACGAGTAACTCACGATACTGATATTTGGCCCTCGATAACGATAATATCACGATACACGATATCTGCAATAATCCATATATTGCAAGAAATTGTATCTACGATACGTCACGATATATCTGTGTAACTGAAGAAGTAGAATACCCATAAAAAGGCAAAAAGAAGGAATTATGTGTTTATTCACAGACTCGACATGAAAGCTTATCAGATTCTTTAGTGTGCATCGCAAACCGGCCAATTGCACACGAAACAATGTTCAACAAATTGCGTAGTGTCTCTTTAACACACACTGACCGCAACTTATTAACCATGAATTATGTTCCCGATGGAAAAACCTTGTTATGTTACCACCTGCAATAAAAAGGTTAATACATCATGTTTTATCTGATGAGATAACGTTTTCAGCCTGTTCACCTCATTCCAATCATTCTTATTGCAGTCAAATGGGATTTTCAAGCAAAAGAAAGAAATATATATATATATATATATCGTATTTGTTGATGTAATATCAGCATGCAAAATCGTGTGATGATATTGCTGTGTCAATTTATTCCCACCCCTGGTGCACAATAGGTATTGTCCCTGTAGTCACCCGTAATGAATAGAAGAGAGAAATTAACCATAATACTATAGAGCGCTCCTCATTATCCCAGTGTGCGTGTGTATAGTATTATTTGGAGCATCTCTCGTGTCCCACATAATACACACAGAGGCAGAATCTGACACTACTCACATTTTTTGTAATATCATCGCTTGTGTATCTCTGCACGATTGTCATTTTGGCATGCACCACGCGCTCCGGTGGCACAGCGCGACACTCGAGACGATATCTGTAAAAAGATATACGCTCGTCCTCGATCAGTTCTATGGCTCCTTCTCGCTTCTCCTTGAGATCGCAAACCGGATAATAATTAAAAAAGTGTGTTGAGCCAGCCAAGGCGGCTGGGTGGCGCAGCGGACTAAGCGTGAGTCGTCACCAACGCGAGAGACACTGCATGGTATCGAATCCGGCTGTCAGCGCTGCCTCCGGCTTGGGCCGGCCGTCATACTGGCTCGATTGGCAGAGTCAGCGGGAGGGAAGCCGGTGGTAATCTGGTCGTTGTAAACAGCGACTCCTACAGGTCGGTCAGGGCGCCTGCACAGCGAGGGAGGGAGATGGGCGGGGGCAGTGTGAGCCTCCCACACGTTACACCTCGCCAATGAGAGTCCGCGCTGGCAGGTGAAAAGAGGCTGCTGGCTGTCTCCACATGTATCGGAGGAAGCATGTGATCGACTTCAGGGCTCCCTAGACTGGCCAGTGGGGGGGGGGGGGGGGGGGCACATGCGAGCAACGACCAGGAAGGGGAGGGGGGGAATTGGCATAACGGCTAAAATTGGGATGGGAGGAAAAACACAGAAAAACAGGAGGAGAAAAAGTGGATAAAAAAAAAAGTGTGTCGAGCCTTGTTAGAACCCCCCGGACCCTTGTCCAGAGGGGTGGGGGTCCGGGGGACTACTGAGGGTGCGCAGACTACTGTTTACAGACACATAAATTCCATCTTTTAATGGTCACTTAGTGCTCGTAGAGACCCGGTAGAACAGACACATACTCTACATTTTTGCCGTGATGTGTTTATGGGGAGTAATATAAACTGTCGACGGCGCTTCAAAGGCTGTTTTATACAAAGAGGAGCTTTAATGGGAACTAATGTGATTGTTCCTGCGGTCTCGGAGCAAGGTGGTGAATTCCTGAATATATATACTACTACTTTACCTTCTCAGTCATCATCAACCTCTCGCCCTTTTTTTTATTCCCTCCATCCTTCCCTCTCTCTCCTCTGCAGTCGTCTTTTACCCCCCCCCCCCCCCCCACCCAGGGTACTGGGGAAAATTAAGCGGGGTGACTGACAAGACAACCGAGAGTTTGAAAAGGCAAAACGAACACAAGACGCGGAACACTCTCTGAAATCAAGAGTTTTTAACCGAGCGACGTTTAGGATTCGATTGTTCTGGGCACACTGGGTAACGCCGTGCGTTTCACAATGCACAAAAACAACAGGAATACATGACTCACTCGCTCTGAAGCCGATGTTGTGTGTGTGTGTGGTGTGGTGTGTGTGCGTCAGTGACATCAGTCAACACACAGTCAGACTGTACAAACCACAGAGATACCACTCCACCACCGCCGTCACCACCACCAGTATGAACTAGCAGGCTCCTGCACATCTCGTCTCAAGACAGCACCTGCTTAGCACTCGTTAAAACGAAGCCGCCGCAACCTTTCAGCGGGCCCCCCTTCTCTCCGTCATCGTGGGTTTAATGTGGCCGGATAGTGCGCTCGCTCGCTTGCGCGCCCGTCAGTCATTTCAACTCCAGAGCAGGAAATTCACCATCGCTTACGTCATCATGGCTGTGTTGTGTGTGGAGTGTTGTGCGCCGCTGGGGGGTCATAGGTCAAAGCCACCCGACCTGCCGTCGTTGTCGTCGTCGCACGCTGGGTCCTAATCAGTGAAGGCTACCTCCTGAGGAAACCCTGTGTGTGTGTGTTTGTGTTTGTTTGTGTCTCTGTGTGTGTGTGTGTGTCGCTGAGCGAGCTGCAGCTTCCCTGAGCTATTAATACCCGGGGCCAGCAGGATACGGTGTGTAGGGGTCTGAACAGAACAGGGGCCCGGCCGGGCCTGGTCTCTGAGACTGAGACAGGGCCCCGCTATGGAGGGAGCAGCAGAGTGGAGCTGAACCCGGCATGAAGCCTCTGCATTGTCCCGAGCTTCCTGTGCTCCCTGAGAGGAGGGGGGGGCTGCTTTTCACACGCTCCCACTCCATGTACTGTATATGTGCACGTGTGTGTGTGTGTGTCGCTTGCTTGCGTGCTCCGCTCTACATGCGTGTGCGCGTGTGTGCTTTGTGACAGGCGCGACAATATGTTGTTCGCGGTGTGTCGGTGACTTGCCGCTGCACTTTGCGACTACGTTGTTAACATTTGCATTTAGTCATTTAAGCTTGACGCTTTTATCCAAACCAACAGATTGTGTAAAACAAGTCAGCAGGACGGGTACATCTCTGGCAGCTCAGGGTCAGTGGTATTGTTCGTCAAATAGTGTCGAACTTGAGTGTTACACTCTTGAGTGCATAGTAGTATAGATATATTAGCATAGTAGATAGTAGTGTAAGTATAGCAGCATAGTATAGACATATTAGCATGATAGGTAGTATTATAAGTATAGCAGCATAGTAGTATAAACATATTAGCATAGTAGATAGTAGTGTAAGTATAGCAGCATAGTATAGACATATTAGCATGATAGGTAGTAGTATAAGTATAGTAGCATAGTAGTATAGACATATTAGCATGATAGGTAGTATTATAAGTATAGTAGTAAGGTACATAAAAGACACTACTAAGGAATCGACCTTGCCTACATTACTACCTACTAGGGCTGTCCGTCCCCGACTAAGGATTTGGATAGTCGACTATGATTGGCCAAAATTTGCCGTCAGTCGACTATTAGTCGACAAAAAAAAGTATAGTATTTTTTTATTTTTTTTTATCATTCCATTTGGGCTGTGGGGGTGCTTAATGTCTGAAGGAGTCGACTGAAGGCTTCTTGTCCTCTGTAAAAGCATGCAATTGGTCCACTGATGGATACATCTTGATATTTGTCTAGTCTAGTGTGTTCATTAGATGGGTGAAATCCTCTTTCAGTGCCTCTGTGTAGGGCTGGGCGATATGGCCTAAATATGATATCACGATATTTTTTGACCTTTCGGCGATACACGATACGCATCACGATGTTTTTCTTTTTTTCCCCAAACAATTCATTATGAGGCTTACCAAGACAGTATTTGAGTTTGCAAGCTAACATTAAAGACAAAATAAAATACCCATGCATTTAGCATTTTTATATTATATATTAGATTTAGATTATTGGATTATTAGATTATATATTGCATATATTTAGCAATGAGATATTATATAATTTAGATATGAAATATGATGAATCTAAAATGGGGGACCCTGATGTAAACAAGACGAAAGTCTTTCGCTGGTCTGCATCCCCTTAACAATTGTATGTATTGAGCTGTACTGTACCCATTCTGCAATATGTTAATAAAGTTTTAAATCAATCAATCAATCAATAGGATTTTAGCATTTTTATGAAACTACTGTATATTTGTATGTCTCTAAATGTTTTGATGAATTGAAAATGGAGGACCCTTATGTAAAAAAGCCGAAAGTCTTTTTCTGGTCTTCATCCTCCAGTCAGTCCACTGTTGTTGTATTGAGCTGTACTGTATTGTACCCATTCTGCAATCGTTAATAACGTTCATTCGTTCAATCATTCAGCCGGCAACATAATAATTTTGATTGACAGTCGAGTCTGCCAATTACGTCACACCGCTTGTACCCGCCCTGCTGTTCTTAGCACCAATCGGCAAGCAGCGCTATTCTTTTTTTACTTCCTGAATGCCCTCCTTGATTTTAACGAGAGCTCAGCTCAACGACAACAACAACAGCTCACCGCAGCCGACGAGTGATTACTAGCGCACCGCAGCATGACAACGAGGCATAATGATTTTACTGCAACAAATGTTATAATAAAAGCCTTTCCATACATCTGTCTGATTGAAAACTTTATTAACAGACCGCAGAATGGGCACGCACAACTCGGCACGGACTGAGATATGAACAGTAACGCTTGCTATCTATGTCGTCATTGGACGTTGCTATGTTTGGGTAAATACGCTGATGTGTAACTATATAACGTGTAACTATATAATGTTGATGCCACAAAACGAATGCCTTTGTTAATCATACGTACTAACTTTGATGCAGTAGTGTGTGTGTGGGAGCGGCGTTGTTCAAAAGTTTGAACGGGGTGGACCAGATTGACGCGACACAATCCTCTTGGGCAAAACATCACGATATCCACGATACGTTAAAAAAGTGTATCGTTAATGAACTGTACCCGATATTTATATAATATCGTCATATCGCCCAGCCCTACCTCTGTGCCTGTTTTTGTAGGCAGTTAGCCTCTGGTATGCGTGCCCTCTTTTCTTTTGGAAAGAATGATAAAAAAATTTAAAATTAAATAAAAATGTGTATTCGACTAAGAGGTTGGCAGTCGACTACGGCTCCTTTCGACCGATTAGTCGACTAATCGATTAATAGGGGTCAGCCCTAGTAGATAGTAGTGTAAGTATAGCAGCATAGTAGTATAGACATATTAGCATAGTAGATAGTAGTGTATGTATAGTAGCATGTAAGGTACATAAAAGACACTACTAAGGAATCGACCTTGCCTACATTACTACCTACTAGGGCTGTCCCCGACTAAGGATTTGGATAGTCGACTATGATTGGCCAAAATTTGCTGTTAGTCGACTATTCGTCGACAAAAAAAAAAAAGTATATATATATATTTTTTTTTGTATAATTCCATTTGGGGGGTGCTTAATGTCTGAAGGAGTCGACTGAAGGCTTCTTGTCCTCTGCAAAAGCATGCAATTGGTCCACTGATGGATACATCTTGATATTTGTCTAGTCTAGTGTGTTCATTAGATGGGTGAAATCCTCTTTCAGTGCCTCTGTGCCTGTTTTCTTAGGCAGTTAGCCTCTGGTATGCGTGCCCTCTTTTCTTTCGGAAAGAATGATAAAAAAAAATTGAAAAGATTTAAAAAAAATTATTCGACTAAGAGGTTGGCAGTCGACTACGGCTCCTTTCGACCGACTAATCGACTAATAGGGGTCAGCCCTACTACCTACTATGCTAATATATCTATACTACTATGCACTCAAGTCTGCAGCACTCAAGTTCAACACTGTTTGACAAACAATCTTACTTGTACCCCTTATCTGCCAGAGTTGTACCCTTCCCTTCCTGCTTGACTTGTTGTGCAGAACTTGTAAATCGCTCTGGATGAAAGCGTCGGCTGAATTACTAAATGTACATGACATGATGTACCGATCGCTTACATCGGTATGAGAGTCTGCGGTGTAGTTGACAACACGTCGTCTCCATGATGATGGATGTTGCCTCTGCATGCGTGGCTGAGTGTTGGATATGTTATACAGATAGAGCGATGGCAAGTTAAGGGACTTTGTTGTTTTGACGCAAAGCCGTGATGTACTGTTCCGCATCCACTAACGCAGAGGAAGTATGCCCACTGTATACAGAGTGTCGTGGTGTAATTTATGACTTAAGACAGTTTCTAGCGTGCTCTCTCTCTCTCTCTCTCTCTCTCTCTCTCTCTCTCTCTCTCTCTCTCTCTCTCTCTCTCTCTCCCAGATTCTAAAGAATGTCCAGATTTATTTTCTAAAGTAAGGTTTCAATCCTTGTCCCGTCGGGGTCAACCGCGAGTTTTTCTTTTTTGCGACTGCTCAGTATAGGTTTGGGAAGATTGTGCTATAGGAGGTATGTCTACTGTATGCAGAGGACACGACTCTGGAGAACACAGATAAGATCAGATAAGATATTTCTTTATTGTTATTGATCCACTTGGGGAAATACTGGCGTCATAGCAGCATGGGGGAAAGGGGAGGGGGGAGGGGAGGTACAGGTATGGGCACAGGGTAATGGTAGAAAGACATAAATATAGCCAATACAATTTGATTTTAATGTAAAAAATATGAGAAAAATAAGTATAGACGAAATGTAAAATGTAAAGTATAGCTACTAGCTAGTGTAGTGACTAACTGACTACCAACTGCTTAGTGTCACTGGTAGATTAAGGTCCAGGAAGTCCCACCAGTTGGCTAGCGTGAGGTTATGAGAATATGTCACCGTCTCGGAGGTCATGTGTGGGCCGTCATGTGTCATTGTTCCCATGATAGGAGTATAATACCTCTCAGACCACTGCTCAACTTCTCTTTCTATTCCATTTCGCCATTCGCTTATACAAGGCATTCCAGCTTCACCTGGCTACTCTCAGGAAAAAGAATCACTGAAAAGTATATTGAATTTGAACTTACAGGTTGAGCAAGGAAATAGAGTGGCTAGGCTTAGTTATATATCCCTGTAACACCAGAGCTTTGGTCAGTCTTCCTTCCAATTTGCTGCTCCCAGCAGTTTGAACGAGATGCAAAAGACTTTGAAAATGGACACATTTTAAGGACTCTATCACAGAGTTGTTTACACACACAGCTGCAACTGTCTTTTAACTGTAACGTGTACAGGTAATAGTAGAAAGACTATCAAAGACAATAAAATTAGATCTGAATATAACAATATGAGTAAAAGTAAACAGTATATACACAAGGTACCCTAACTGGCATGATATACGTCATACTGTACGTTGTAGTCCGTGCAGGTTTTGGTGGTTAAGAGTCTTTTTAAAATATTAAAATGTCATATCACGGTAACACATGTCTTTAATCCTAAACAAGAACAATGGTCAAAATCTCTTTAGCCCTTTCACTACCACACTACCAAAGGGTTAACCCTTTCACTGTGACAATACAGAAGGTTAACCCTTTCACTACCACCACACTACCAAAGGGTTAACCCTTTCACTTCGACAATACAGAAGGTTAAAGTTGACGCTCTGCATCCTCTGGCCGCCTCAGACCCACTCCTGTCCGAGCTCCTGGGGGGGTCATCAAAGAAAAGCAGGCTATTCTCGCTCCTCGACTCCACAATGGTGGAACGAACTTCCCACCACAGTCGGGACGGCCGTCGCACAAGGTCCTTGAACTGCTTGATTTTTGACAAAAAAAAGTCAAGGCCAGGAATTCCTTGAAAACAGCCCATTTTTTAACAAGGTGCTTAAAAAGTCGTTGAAATTCAAATCAACCATTCGCATTGAACGTTTTGTTCATCCATGATAAAATTGTTCTGAATCAGGATTTTTTTTTGTAATAATAAAAAATGTATTCTATAAAAAACTGCATTTGATATAAATTACAATTATAATTTTAATGAAAAATATTGCTTAGGAAAGTACTTGAAAGTCCTTGAATTTCATTTTGCAATGTCTGTGGGAACCCTGCTTCAATCAATATCTGAAAAAAACGTAACTCAAGTTCAACACTGTTTGATGAACACTAGTATTACTGACCCTTAGCTGCCAGAGTTGTACCCTTCCCTTCCTGCTGACTTGTAACTTGTAAGTCACTTTGGATAAAGGCGTCATCTAAATGTAAATGTAGAATTTAGTCTAACTCATGTGAAAGCAATGTGTTGATAAGGTTATATAGTTAGTAGTAGCAAGCAACACGTTTCTGTCAAGGATTACCCCAAATTGCTCTCTCACCAGCTGTATTACTCATATTCTCAATTATGAATAATTCTGGATTCAGTAAAGTGCAATAGTAATATACAATGTACAGGGCCCAGGTGTTCAAAACATTGAATCCCTATTGAGTGATTGATTGATTGATTGACATTTTTTATTAACAGATTGCAGAATGGGTACAGACACAGTACAGCTCAATACACACAATTGTTAAGGGGATGCAGACCAGAGAAAGACGTTCGTCTTGTTTACAATCAGGGTCCCCCATTTTCAATTCATAATGAGTTGAAATGAATGAATACAAATCTGATCCAATCAGATAGGGATTACAAGTTTTGAACCCCTGGGCCCAGGAGATTAAAACCCGGTATACAATGTTAAAACGAGTACTACTGAGTAACGGTGCTAATCAGATGTATGTACAGAGGGTTGTGGTATTAATATGTACAGTGATACAGGCAAAAAGACACGGATGAATCCAAAATGGACAATGTTCAGTTTACTGAAAGTAATGAACTCAAATGTAACTCTAAGGAATGCTCCTTCAAATCGAATCACGCGAGAGACGACTTTAAAGGTCCTCGGAGACGCTATTCAGGCGCGCAGACGTCCTCCGTTTGACGTGTTTATGAAGCGACAGACATGTGTGGCGGGAGAGGTCCATTAGATTAACGTTGGACTGACGTCCTAAAGTATCCGCATACTTACAGTTTATTTTTTTTTTTTTTTTATATGTTGGTGTTGCAGAGGCGACTCACGAATTAGATGTTACTTGTCCTTT